>NW_026520997.1:0-55000 GCF_024256425.1 Clarias gariepinus | reverse complement strand
GAGGTTAATTAACATGACAAAGTATTTTATATTTTGTATAACCAACTTGGTTCATTAGAAATAATTTTTACTGACTAGAATAATATTTAGAGGATTAAAAAAAAATCTGTATGTTCTTGTTATCCGGATATAACTGCAGCTGGTTAAAAGCGTTTGGTTTCAGTATGACAGGTTCATGATGTTTTTGTTTTTTATTATTTATGTATTGCAGGATGAGGTTTTTACTTCTAAACACATTTGATCTTGCTGAAGATGCTGTTACTAAAGAAAACATAACCTCATGGATCAGTGAGTTAAATCACACACACCCGGAGAAGTTTGCACTCATTCAACACAACCTGGAGCTCTGCAGTCTGGAGGCTGAACTGGACACGGTGTGTGTGTGTGTGTGTGTGTGCACACTGATATACTAATGATCTATGGTTTCTCTCTCTCTCTCTCTTATATATACTGTATGTATATATATATATATATATATATATATATATATATAAAATGTATGTATGTATGTGTGTGTGTTTGTATGCAGGCTGTAGAAGGCACCGGCCTAGCATTCATTGTGTACAGTGAGGCGATCATGAACATGCCAGTTTCTCAGCTTTGGTCTGTTCTCTACTTCTTGATGTTGCTGATGTTGGGAATGGGAAGCATGCTGGGAAACGTCACAGCCATAATAACACCGCTGAAGGACTTTAAAATTCTTGCACAAACCTTTAGCGATGCCACACTCAACGGTATAGAAAAACTCCTTTAATAATCGATAATAAATAAGTCCACTGTTAAATTCAAAACAGTGTTAGAGTGCTAATAAGTGTATTTCTATACAAGCGTCATATGTATATACAGTGGGTACAGCAAGTATTCAGTATTTAGTTTTTCACACCTGAATTTGGGGATCCTCTGCCATTCCTCCTTGCAGATCCTCTCCATTTCTGTCAAGTTTGTCCACATGGTGGACAGCCATTTTTAGGTCTTTCCAGAGATGCTCATTTGGGGTTAAGGTGGGGGTCTAGCTGGCCCATTAAAGAACAGTCACAGAGTTGTTGCGAAGTCACTCCTTCGCTGTTTTAGCTGTGTGCTTAGGGTCCATGTCTTGTTGGAAGGTAAACCTTTGGCCCAGTCTGAGGTCCTGAGCACTCTGGAGAAGGTGTTTGTCCAGATATTCCTGTACTTGGTCGCATTCATCTTTCCCTCAGTTGCAACCAGTCATCCTGTCCCTGCAGCTAAACCCCACCCCCCACATCATGATGCTGCCACCACCGTGCTTCACTGTTGGGACTGTATTGGAAAGGTGATGAGCAGTGCCTGGTTTTCTCCACACATACTGCTTAAAATTAAGAACATTTTTTAATCAGAGCAGAGAATCTTATTTCTCACCATCTTGGAGTCTATCAGGTGTTTTTTAATGTGTCTTGCACTGAGGAGAGGCTTCCATCGGGCCACTTTGCCATAAAGCCCCGACTGGTGGAGGGCTGCAGTGATGGTTGACTTTGTACAACTTTCTCCCATCTCCTGACTGCATTTCTGGAGCTCAGCCACAGTGATTTTTGGATTCTTCTTTACCTTTCTCACCAAGGCTCTTCTTCCCCGATAGCTCAGTTTGGCCAGACAGACAGCTCTAAGAAAGGTTTTGGTCATTCCAAATGTCTTCAATTTAAGGATTATGGAGGCCACTGTGCTCTTAGGAACCTTAAGTGCATCAGAAATATGTTTGTAGTCTTGGCCAGGCCTGTGCCTTGCCACAATTCTGTCTCTGAGCTCTTCAGGCAGTTCCTTTGACCTCATGATTCTCATTAGCTCTGACATGCATTGTGAGCTGTAAGGTCTTATATAGACAGGTGTGTGGCTTTCCTAATCTAATTAAATTAAATTAAATTATTATTTGTATAGCGCTTTTAACAATTGTCATGTCGCAAAGCAGCTTTACACAATCAAAATAATTATTTAAGTCTGTATAGAATGTAAGTGTGCATGAATCAAAATGAGCAGATTGTCCCTGGTGAGCAAGCCGTGGGTGACAGTGGCAAGGAAAAACTCCCTGAGATGGTAATAGGAAGAAACCTTGAGAGGAACCAGACTCAACAGAGAACCCATCCTCATCTGGGTGATAACAGAAAGCAGTGATTGATCTGCATTTATACAGTGTGTTAGGTGGCAGGCAGTTTAGCTGTAACAGTTTATGTTAATTGATGTAAATATGGAGTCCAGGTAGTTATTGGAGACAATTGCAGTCTTGAACTATCAAGCAACCACAGCCAAATAAAGTCCTCAGAGAAACAGCTGTCAACACCAGTCGAGGCCAGAACCATCTTTATGGTAAAGTGAAACCATCCCCAGACACCAGACGCATTCCAAAGAGACACATGGGGCATCCATGCGACGAGATCTTCAACCAGAAGTGGGGCACCAGGATGGGTCAGACAGGTCCGGAGGGCAGAGGGAGTCTGGATCACAGGCAGCTCAGGAAGGACATGTGTAGCTCGATAGAGAGAGGGAAGAGAGAGAGGGGTAGATAGGGAAGAGAAAGAGGGGGAGAGAGAACAGAAGAGGGGAGAGCAGAAGAGGAGAGATAACAGTTAGGTATGGTCGCAGTCACATAATGTATAATGTGAATGTATATTTGGTCTAGAGTGCAAGCAGAAACTCCAGCAAGACTAACTATAACAGCATAACTAAAAGGAGGAAGCCAGAAGGAAACACAGACATGAGGGCTCCCTGAGATGTAAAGCAAACAATCACCTCACTGGCAACAAACCTGAGTGATCAATGAGAGTGGGGAGGACAGCATCTAAACATACCAGTTCACCATAATACTCCAGATCTGCTCCTTTACCCAAGGCTAATCTATTTATAAAAATGCTTGGCTAAATAAATAGGTTTTTAGCCTGGACTTAAACACTGAGACTGTGTCTGAGTCCTGAACACTATTTGGAAAACTATTCCATAACTTTGGGGCTTTGTAAGAAAAAGCTTTGCCCCCAGCTGTAGTTTTTATAATACGCGGTACTGACAAGCAGCCTGCAGCCTTTGATTGAAGTGGCGGATTGTAAGACACTAGCAGTTCGCGCAGATACTGCGGTGTGAGACTATTTAATGCTTTATATGTCAAGAGTAGTATTTTAAAATTAATGCGAAATTTCACAGGGAGCCAATGCAGTGAAGATAAGATAGGGGTGATGTGCTCATATCTTCTGGTTCTAGTGAGGACTCTCGCTGCTGCATTCTGGACTAGCTGAAGCTTGTTTATGCTAGTTGAACAACCAGACAGTAAGGCAGTACAATAGTCCAACCTAGAGGTGATAAAAGCATAAACTAGTTTTTCTGCATCGTTTAGTGACAATATATTTCTTATCTTGGCAATATTTCTGAGATGAAAGAATGCTTTCCTGGTAATATTATCTACATGTGCTTCAAATGAAAGGCTGGACTCTATAATCACACCGAGGTCTTTTACTGTTTGGAAGACTTGCACAGAGTTGCACAGACTGATCTAAAATCTTCCTTCTAGCTATATGCGGTCCTATGACTACAACTTCTGTCTGGATTAAGCAAAAGGAAGTTCATTTGCATCCAATCTCTTATGTCCAGCACACATTGCTTAACTTTAGTAAGCTGTTTTTTTCTCATCTGGTTTTGATGAGACATAAAACTCTGTGTTGTCAGCATAACAGTGAAAACGAATACCATGTTTATGGATTATGTTGCCTAGAGGAAGCATGTATAGGGAAAAAAGCAGTGGGCCTAAAACTGAACCTTGTGGAACACCAAACTCCACTAGAGAGCATGCAGAATAATCACCATTTAAGTCTACTGTCACGTTTCTTCTGTCGGCGTGTGTGTTTGGGTGGCATAATCGCAGGAGACGAGCTGGCGTTTCAGGATCAGGTTTTTATTTAAACAACACATAAAATAAACACCGACATAAATCATATGAATTACAACAAAAGCTAGACGCCTGACTGAGCTTCAGTCAGGCTCTTTATAATCAACTTAATCAGCTTACCTCGGTTCAGGTGAATCCTTATGTCACCTGACCGAGGTGCAGTCTGGGACATGAAGTCAACTAAAACAAAACTATAACATAAAACAAACCCAGGCGCTTTGGCGCCCTCTAGGGGTTAACAGTTACATCTACATACTGATCGGTCAAATAGGATCTGAGCCAGGAGAGGGCTGTAACCTTAATTCCTACTACATTTTCTAATCTGTGAAAAGAATACTATGATCAATAGTGTCGAAAGCTGCACTGACGTCAAGTAACAAGCATCATTACACAACCCTGATCAGAGGCCAATAGAAGGTCATTTACTACTTTAACGAGTGCTGTCTCTGTGCTGTGATGAGGCCTAAATCCTGACTGCTACAGTTTATCTATGCTATTTTTATGTAGATATGAGCATAGCTGCTCCGCTACTATCTTTTCGAGAATCTTAGAGATGAACGGGAGGTTTGATATTGGCCTGTATTTGGACAGCTGACAGGTGTCGAGGTCAGGTTTCTTAATAATTGGTTTAATAACTAAGCTTATTTAAAAGATTTTGGAAAATACCCAATGCTGAGGGAGGAATTAATTAATCTCAATAGAGGTTCTGTTATTGCTGCTACTATCTGTTTAAGAAAATGTGTTGGTATAGAATCTAATATACAAGTTGATGAATTTGCAGAAGAGATGAGTGAAATTAGTTTATTTTTATTAAGCTGTCTGTTTTGAAGTATGTATGTGGTCATTATACCAGGGAGCGAGTTTCTTATCTCTAATAATTTTTCTTTTAACCGGAGCTACATTATCTAAGGTATAACGCAACGTCAACTCTAAATATATGCAGTGAAATGCTTACACGACTGCCAGTGACCAAAAAAAAAAAAAAAGGTTATACATAAGTAAATAAATATGAATAAAAGAAATACGTTAAGAATAAAATTAACTAGTAAAATATGCTGTACAAAAAAATAAACTGTAATAAAAGAAATATGTTAGAAAATAAGATTAACTAGTGAAATGAGAACAAAATATCAATATAACAGATATAGAAATATAGAAAAGAAAATATAAATAGAAAATTGTCAAAACAAAAATTTAGAAGTTTGAAATGGCTGGGGTGTGCATAAAAAGTGAGTTCGTAAAGTGTGTTAACTTGGGAGATTACTGATAAAACTCTGTGTGGTATTTGATGTGAATGTACGTTTAGTACGGTAGCGCAGCACTGTGCGTACATTATTACTATGACACACTTTAATCGAGACAACTAGATAGTGATCTGATATAACTTCAGACAGTGGAGTTGTGAATAAATTTCTTATGCTTAATCTGAAAGATATTATTAAATCTAAAGTGTGACCTGCTTTATGAGTGGGTCCTACTACACACTGATTTACTCCTACTGAGTCCAGTATGGACATAAATGCTCTATGCAGAGGGTCTTCTGGATTCTTAAAATGAATATTGAAATCTCCAGCATTTAACGCTTTGTCTACAGCAACGACTAGGTTTGAGAGGAAATCTGCAAATTCACTAAGAAATTCAGAGTACGGCCCTGGAGGTCTGTAAATGATGATTAGTGGGATCGACTGAGCTGACTTAATTTTTGTAGCTACATTTATCTTACTATTGAGAACTTCAAATGAGTTTAATTTGTGTCTGTGTTTTTGTACGATAGTCAGATTATTATTGTAAATAATTGCGACGCTTCCTCCTCTACCAGTTAACCGAGGCTGGTGTTTGTAGCTGTATCCAGGAGGACTAGCTTCATTTTAAGCCACATACTCATCCTGTTTTATCCAGGTTTCAGTTAAACAGAGAATATAAAATTCCTGATCCGTGATAATTTCATTAACTATAACTGCTTTAGATGCGAGAGATCTAATATTTAACAGTCCTAGCCTCAGATCAGAGATGCCGGCTGTGCATTCACAGTGTGATCCGAGTTTGTGGTATCTATGTTAATTAAGTTACTAAAACGGATATTCTGAGTCTTTCTAAATATGTGTTTAGCTCGGGTAACAGACACAGTCTCAATATAGTGAACCCTGAGTGACGACTCTATGCAGCTAGCAGACGGTTGGTTTAGCCTGTCTGTCTGCTCCCTGGCCTGGGCTCTGGATTGTCACAGATTAACTAGGCCTCTTCTGAGACTATGAGCTATACTACAGGAAATGAGAACAGCACCTCCCGAGTGGGATGAGCCCTAAGATTACCTGCTATGTCCGGTGCTCTGGCTCCCGGGATACACCTAACCACTGCCGCTGGCGCCCTCAAAGGCCTGGCTAATTTCACATGTCTCAGTATAGAGTCTCCTATAACCAGAGCTCTTTCAGGTTTCTCAGTGGGTGCATCATTGAGGAGAGCAAACCTGTTGGACACGTGAAGCGCAGAAGAGGTGTGCTCCGGTGGGCTAGCCTTAGCTTTAGCTTCGGCTGAACGAGTATGTCGCCGAGTCGTCACCCACTTGCCCTGCTGTGAGGGCTCTAATGCCGGAGTCGGGGGCTGGTTATCTCCGCTTGCAGCACCCAGACTGTCCGCTACGGGAATAACGCTGCTCTCACACTCTCTAACCCTCTCTAAAGTTTGGATACGCTGCTCTAACGCTGATATCTTCTCCGTCAGAGTGCTCACTAACACACCTATCAAAAATAAAATTACCACTGATGACGGAGGAAGAATTTCTAAACATCCTGCACTCCACACACTGAACAAGCTGAATATTATCCATTATAATGTACCTGAGTCGGAGTTTAGTTGTTCTGAGCTGAATTCTGTTTGTTGTTCTTAGACGAAGATACTCGCACGTTCTTCAAAAAGTGCAAAAAAATGAAAAAAGCGAAGCTCAATAGTATGAAAAACGTAACAGAAATAGTTGCTGTTAATATTATTATTGTATAAATGGAAAAGCTATTTAATTTAAACGCTGATACAAACGCGAAACTTTCGTGGCAACGATACAAAAACAGGAAGCTTTGTCACCAACAGGAAGTCCCCCAGACCCCCTTCTGTCCTCTGCACCTGCTAACCCTAATCAAGTCCAATCAGTATAATCAAACACAGCTGGACTCGAATGAAAGTGTAGAACCATCTCAAGGATGATGAGAAGAATTGGACAGCACCTGAGTTAAATGTATGAGTGTCACAGCAAAGGGTCTGAATATTTAGGCCCATTTGATATTTCAGTTTTTTGTTTTTAATAAATCTGCAAAAATGTCAACAATTCTGTGTTTTTTTTCTGTCAATATGGGGTGCTGTGTGTACATTAATGAGGGGAAAAATTTAAGGGGGTCTGAATACTTTCCGTACCCACTGTAAATGTTATATCTATATAAATAGGTGTGTAAAAACATAATAAAAATGATCTGATTAGTCTTAGATACATTAAAACTTAGATGAACAAAAACCCTTTTCCCATGCCATTATTTATTTAACAAAAATGAAGCCAAAAAGGAAAAAAAAAAACATGTGGGCAGTACTAAGTACCCCATGATTCAGTAGGTTGTAAATCCCCCTTTAGCACCAATAACTTAAAGTAATTGTTTTCTGTATGACTTTATCAGGCTCTCACATCGATTTGATTAATTCTTCTTTACAACATTGCTTTAGTTCATTGGTGTTTTTTTTGGACATTCGCCTTTCACAGCTCTCTTAAGGTCCCACCACAGCATTTCCTTTAAGTTGAGGTCTGAACTTTGACTAGGCCAGTCCAAAACTATTTTATTTTTCAGTCATCCTGATGTTTTGTTACTGGTGCACTTGCCTCTAGAATACTCCGGTATACAAATGATTTCAGGTCAACACAATGACCGCAAGGTGCCCAAGTCTTGTGGCTGCAAAACAAGCCCAAAACCCTCCACCGCAGTGCTTGACAGTGTGAGTGAGGTGTTTCTGCTAAAATTCTGTTTGCTGTCTGGCAAAAAAGTCACCGGCATTAGTGCTAACCAACTCTCCTCTTGTTTTATGTCCAGAGGACATCCTTCCAGAAGCCTTTTAGCATGTACAGATGCAGTATTATGGACCTCAATTGTGCTTCCTTTTTGCTTTAATCTTCTTTTTAGCCAGGAGCAGCTTTTTCCTGGTGACCCTTCCAAGAAATACACTTGTTCAGTCGTTTTCTAATTGTGCTGTCATGGATTCTAACACTTAACATGTTCAGTGAGGCCTAGTCTGAGATGTAGCTCTTTTTTGGTATTTCTTTTGCCCTATCCTTGGGGTGTATGTAGTGGGACTTGGGAAGATTGGCAACTGTCTTGAATCCTTTTCACATGTGAATAATCTTTCTGATACTGTAGATCGCTGAAATTATTTATAACTCCGTTCCATTTGATTTGCAGCAACTATTGTTTCTTGTCCATTGCTTATGTCTTTCCCTCTTGACATTGTGTTAACACACACCTGAATGCTCAAGACTAGCAAACTGCCAAAACTTCTGCTTTCATAGACGTCAGCACACCTGCCGATGATCAATTAATTAAGTGCTGATGGTTAGCAGCACCTTGCTGCAGCTTACCTTCTTAAATCCTGTGTAAGCAGTAAGAGGTACCTAGTATTGCCTGGATGTTTTTTTCCTTTTTGGCTTTATTTTTGTTGACCATTTTGTTAAAATAATGGAACAGTAAAAAAAAAAAAAAAAATATATATATCTGTTTGTTTGTTTGACATTGTTCATTTGATGTTGTATTTGCCTAATACTGAGACCCGCAATGATCAGAAGATTTTAATGTTTTTACAAAAAACATAAATTTAAGCTTGAGGTAACATATAGGCTTCGTTTCATTGCAATTGACCCATGGGAAGTGAACATATAACTTGAAGTGATAATTAATTTAAAATGGAAAAGGCCATGTAATGAGTGTGCAATCACATCTAGTATTGTTTAGGTGTAACGCAATAAATTAAAATCGAAAGATTTTCATCGAAAAGTTTATTTATTTTAGTAATTCAAAAAGTGAAACTCATATTATATAGATTCATTAGACTGATATATTTCAAGTGTTTATTTTTTTTTATTATTTTGATGACTATGAAAAGATTCTCTGTCCGATTTAAAAGCACAAAGGCAACGCTTAGTGTGTGATATGTTTTGGGTGTAAAAATAATTTCCTTAGGCACAGTTACAGTTTTTGGCCACATGATGGCAGCATTGGGAAAGCGGACAGATATTTAGTCAAGTGAATTGGTATGCTTTACATTGAATATTCATGTCAAAAGTGTAAAGACTTACTTTGTCTGACTTAAGAACAAATCCAACTTACGAACATGCTCCTGTAATGAAACTCATTTGTAAGTAGGGGACAACCTGCACTGTAAAACTTTCTCCTCCATTTCCTCCTCTCTCTCGTCTCCCTCACACCAGCCCAATTCTCTTCCTTCTTGTTTCTTTGGCAAATTTAACAAGGAACATATCTAATGACTCTTGCTTTTGCCTCCTTTTGGGGATTCTGTGGAAATGTGGCATTGCATTGTTAAACAGATTAATCTCCCACACTGATACAGCCTTTAACCTATATATATAGGTGTGTGTGTATGTGTGCGTGCTTGTGTATATTTGTTTTTTTTTCTGTTTAGGTCTGGTGTGTCTTCTCTGTTTCCTGCTGGGTTTGGGTTTCACCACACCTTCGGGTAATTACTGGTTTGCTGTGTTTAATGAGTATGGTACAACGTTCTCATTGCTCTTCATCGTGCTCACTGAAGTTGTCACTGTTTCCTACATTTATGGACTGAAGAGGTAAAATTACTGAAAGTACACAACTTGCATTATTTTCAAATCCATATTTTACATGTATGTTATTTGTACAACTGCTAGAATCACTTATTTTTCTGTAATTTTTTTGTAGTTTTACATTAGCTTTACAGGAAGGCGCTCATATTTCTTTACATATATTCCATCTGAATGATTTTCCTCCTTTTACTGTAAAGCAGGCATGTATGATTGCAGGGATATAATGCTTTATTTAATGTAGCTGTTAAGACAAATATGTAAACAAGGTTTTAGGTCAAGGTGCAGGCAAGTGTCAAGAGATCAACAATCAACAGACACTAGTTTAGACTCCAGAAACCGGAATGGCATAATTACTAAAAGTTCTGGTTTTGACTAGTCAAACAACACAAAACATATATGTTGCACATTCTGGTTTATGTTTACATTTAAAAGAGAACTAATTTTGCACCACTGCAACTTTAAAGATAGACAATATCACAGCTGCTCATAATTCCATTTCACACTCCATGACTTTTTACATTCTTACATTTTTATATATTTTGCATAATTCTACTTTATTTTATTTTATATTATTGTAACAATATTGTAGATTTTATATATTTTATTTTTTATTCTTTTCTATTAGCATTTTGCCTCCTTACTTTCTTTTTCCTTTTCAAGGTCACAAAGTCATGTAAGCATTTCACTGCATATCATACAGTGTATACAACCATATACAGTATGATGTGCAGAAATTTGAATTTGAAGTAAAATGTACCTGTAATATAATATTTGCACTCAAAAAAACATGTGCTAATGTCCCACTTTGTAATTAACACATTTTTAATTGACATTTGTACATGAAAAATACCTGAACATAGTAAACCTTTAATTCTAGTACCACTAACTTTCGTAGAAAAAAGACAACACTATTCAATTAAAATCAAGTAAATTGTATTTGTGTATACCTTTTAACAATGGTCATTGTTGCAAAACAGCTTTACAGAAACCAAAAAAAGTATGTAAATATGTATGAATTAAAATGATCAGATCGTCCCTAATGAACAACCCAAGGGTGAAGGTGCTGAGGGAAAAACTCCCTGAGATGGTAATAGGAAGAAACCTTGAGAGGAACCAGACTCAACAGGGAACCCATCCTCATCTGGGTGATAACGGATAGCAGGGATTGATCTGCACTCATACTGTGTGTTAGAACACTAGGATATCCCTAACAGACTGGCTTGATCTTTACTGAGAGACAAGATAAACATATCGTTAATATATTGTTTGTTTGTGCTTTTGTTTATTCTTAGGTTTGAGAAAGACATTGAGAACATGCTGGGTCATCGTCCAAACTGGTATTGGAAGATCATGTTGGTTTTTGTGAGTCCATTACTGCTGATCAGCCTCTTCATCTTCTACATTATAAATTACATTCAGGGAGGAACGCCGACCTACCAGGCATGGGATAAAACCACGGTAAGAGATGCACATAAACATACATGAAAATGTTTATTATTGCTGTATTAATCATAAATGTTAATTTTAATTAAATCTGCTGTCTCGGACTGTTCATGTGTGTCCATATAAACAGAGATGTTCAAAAAGTGATGTAAAATACTTTTTTTATTGAAACAGCAAGGCCAATTCTTTTGTTTATTTTTAGTTTTTTTGGTAAGCAAAAATACTGAAACAGTCTTAAATTGGTTAACACTAATACTTGGTTCCAGTATCTACACTCAAGTTCTTCTGCTCTAACACTCTCTTAGAGTGGAGCTGGCTTTGTCGAGCTCACATGGGCGTCGTCAAGATGGTTAAGGGTTTGGTTAGTTCCTCTTAGTCCCAGTGAAGAGGAACTGTAACAATTCAGCAAATAGACCAATTTTTAAAGGGGTCATCCAGTCCCATTTTTCATTAAATGTTATTATGATGCTTATATCTAATGAACAGTTTGCCTTGGACTGCATTACCCACAAAGCATTGCCCACAAAGCAGTGCGATGCGGGTTTACTGATGTGTTTACATGACTTCTTAATCATTGACAGACACCGTTATAAACCATCTAACGTTACAAAGGTAAGCATAACATAGTTTTCCTACTACGTACACAGTTTGCAACTAGACAATCACCTTAATGCATTGTTTATTATAAACGTGCGATTTAGAATTATATAGAGACGGATGTATACAGAGAAGACGATATAACCATGTGCGTTAGTGCAGATCCATTTTTTAGGAGCTGCTTCCTAGCAAAACCTCCTTTATATGGACCCGCGTTTATAAAGCAGTCTGGTGAAAAATAATTAGTGCAAACGTATGAACGCATTTAGGTAGATGGGCGGGGACGTTAGCTTCAAAAACAAAATTCAGCCACTGCGTCCTCAGCGGCTCAGATGTCGGTAGTGAATGACGACTGCTGTGTTCGCTATTACACCCAACAACTGTACACCACACTCGCTTAGGGGACATTTTTGCTCCAGCTGCGAAAAACAATGGCCGACAGCTTTCTTCTCACTCGGGGCGGGTCTTTGCTAAAACTCCTGTGTCAATCAATTATAGTAGGAGCGGCCTCTGTCGGTGTGGCATCACATCGACAGGCATTTGAGATTGGCCTGATTTCAGAAGGGGCATTTATTATTTTAATAAATGAAAACAAAATCACTGGGCGGCTCTTTATCATCGTAGAGTGGTTGTATACACACTCTCCTAACACACATTTCAGTCCAAACAGTTTAAAAAAGTGCATGTAGGACCGTATGACCCCTTTAAGTTTTGTTTTAATGACTGAAATAAGTTAATTTGCAGAATCGAGTGGATAGATAATGCAATTGAAGGTTCAGTATTTTCTCTGTCTTTTTTCCAACATAGGGAAAGTCAGCTAAAATGGAATATCCTGTTTATGGTCAGATCTTCATTGGTCTTCTCCTTGTCTCATCAGTGAGCTGTGTCCCCATTGCAGCAATTTATGCTTTCTGTTCAAGACGCAAACGGGCAGTAACAGTACCTTAGGAAATCATCCACCAGAATACTCACTATAACATCTACCACATTGTGCACTACGAAAATTTAAATTAAAATCTGAAGCTTTTTACATTTGAAATAATTTGTAAATTTAACAGAAGAGTAAACATATATGAGTATTTGATGTGTTTAAAATAGTTTAATATCTTAATGCACAGTTACAAGTAGTATAATTTGAATCAATATAATATGAAAAAATATCTGATTTTAAAGATATTCTATGTAGTAAAATCAACTTTACAATAAATGTTTTGTTCTTCTTTGTGAAAATGTAAAAATTACATTTGCAAGGTGCTGTAAGAGATGTATTAATGGTGCATTATTTGCACCAGAACTTTGGATTATAACATGTTGCATGTTAATGATTGCAAAATCTAAAACACTTGACCAAGTTTCGATCTTCTGATGCTGCGAAGCTTAAATGCAATTTAACAGCTTCATAAAAATAATTAAAAAATGTATGCAATTTTTCTATCAAGGGGAAGGATTTTATTTTATTCCTTCAAGTCATGTGTAGTAATTTTTTATTGTTTTCTGTACAACCCAAAGCACATTTTATATAATTGTAGATTATTCTCTTTTTCCCAGTGTTCAATTGTCGGAGCTCCAAAGGTTCGTGTGTAATTAAACCTTCATTTTTTTATTTTTACTTGGTTTTAGCTAATCTGGTTTAGGATGTTAAGCTCATTAATGCCTTTTGTTTTCTTGAGTCATGTTGTATAATTTCAGTCAGGAATGTGAGTTCAGTTTAAAGGTCAGAGATTCACTGGGAATAAAGTTCACAGCAGTGCAATCTGAAAATACTTTACCTTGCAGAAGTAAAAATCCAAAAACTTAATCAGTAACAATGATGGAAAATACAATAGCTATTTGTTCTCTATTGTTATCATGCTAGTGCTCAGGAGACATGAGACTCAATAATAATATTACTCTTATGGATTTTAATTTAATTAGCAAATACAATATTTGCACTTTATTTTCTTTCTTTTTATTGTCTGTACATGCATGATCACAAACATTTAAAGGCTGAACCAGTGGAGACACAAGTTTTGTAAAAGACAACAAAATGCACGGTGAGGCTAAAGGCCACAGACATTTATCATTAAACCTGCTAAAGAAAACTAGAAAAGATTAACAATCAACACAAACGTGTGTGCCTTTTTTCACAGATGAAGGAATGTTAGTTTCACACATTGAATTATTTTAGCACAGCTACAGTTTAACCTGCAGATTTACTTGCTTAACCTTTAATCTTCTTCTTCTTCTTAACATTTGATGTCACTCTTAAAACTGTGAAAGAGTCCAAGTCTGCTTTATACTAGATTTAGAAAAGAAGTAAAAATTCATGGTTGCATTTGTCCAAAACTTTGAAATTAGTCCAATTTTACCATGGAAATTAGGTTAGGTAACATGTTCTCTAACTACATTCCGTTAAAACTGTAAAAGTATCCAAAAGTGCTATTTTGGCTAAATTAGATGGACGTTTTCTGAAACATTTGAACACTGAACATTAGTAGATGCAGAACTCATTAATTCATTCATTCATTCATTTTCTATAGTGCTTATTCAATTCAATTTTATTTTATTTATATAGCTCTTTTAACAATGGTGACTGTCTCAAAGCAGCGCCTCAAAAATGAAAGAAACTATTTTTTTTTCAATTTCAATAAAAAAATGTTAAATAAATAAATAATAAATAATAATAATAATACTACTAATAATAAATAAAATAAATAAATTGTGTGTGTATGTGAGAGAAAAATGTGTTCAGATAATAAATGAGATGAATGAATGAAATGTCTCTGATGAGCAAGCCAAGGGTGACGGCGACAGTGGCAAGGAAAAACTCTGAGATGGCAATAGGAAAAAACCTTGAGAGGAACCAGACTCATCCAGTTCAGCATAGGGATGAGTCAGTAGGTGCAGAGGGCAGATGGGGTCTGGATCACTGGGAGCACAGGAGCAGCATGTGTAGCTCCAACCATCATAAAGCAGAATCCAGCTGGAGCTGGTCCTTCTCTGGATGCCTCAGGATCCTCGCAGGGTTGGCCTTTATCTACTGAAGCTGGTATAATCTCCAGATGCCCCCGAATGGGTAGAAAAATACAAAACAGATGGAGAGAATTAGCGTAGTTGCCAATCAGGAGTATGAGGTTATGGGATGAGTAACGCATATGCCAGATTAAAGAGTCTACTTTTAAACTGGGAAACTGTGTCTAAGCTCTGAACACTGGATAGTCTGGAATTATTGGCTATTCCAAAGCTTTGGAGTTAAATATGAAAAAAACCCTACCCCCTTTTGTAGATTTTGAAATTCTGGAAACTACCAGTTTCTAAAGTCTGGAGTTTTGTGATCTTAAGGAGCGTGGTGGATTGTAGCGTATCAGAAGACTTGTTAGGTATGTGGAAGCTAAACCATTTAAAGCCTTGTATGTAAGTAATACTATTTTGTAATTAATTCTAAACTGAACAGGTAGCCAGTGGAGGGATGATAATATTGGGGTTATATGATCATATTTTCTGGATCTAGTGAGAACCCTGGCGGCTGCATTTTGGACTAACTGAAGCTTGTTTATTGAGGATGCAGGACAACCACCTAGTAATGCATTACAATAGTCCAGTCTGGAGGTCATGAATGCATGAGCTAGCTTTTCTGCATCAGATACAGATAAGATGCTTCTAAGTTTGGCGATATTTCTAAGATGGAAAAAGGCTGTTTTTGTGATATTGGAAATATGATTTTCAAAGGACAAGTTACTGTCTAATATTACGCCCAGGTCTTTTACTGCTGAGCTGGTAGTAACAGTACGGTGGGAGCCACGTCAAACAGCCGCCTGGAGCATGATAGGTCCATGACAGGCTGTATAGTCCCGCCAGATGGAGCATTGACTGCTTTAGTTAACTGCAGTGTCCAAGCAGCCGTGTACTATATTCAATATATGTAACATAACTCACGTCAACATAGTTTCATAAATAGATGATGTGGTAAAAAAGAGGGAAAAAACGATTAATAAAACAGTGTGTGTTGCTACACAGTCGTGAGTCAGCAGTGTGAACAGCAGGGGACTGAGCACGCAGCCTTGTGGGGCCCCAGTGCTCAGTGTGGTGGTGCTGGAGGTGCAGTTTCCGATCCGTACTGACTGAGGCCTACCGGTCAAAAAGTCCAGGATCCAGTTGCAGAAGGAGGTGTTCAGGCCCAACAGGTTCAGCTTCCCAATCAGTTGTTGGGGGATGATAGTGTTGAATGCTGAGCTGAAATCTATGTACAGCATTCGAACATATGTGTCCTTCTTGTCCAAGTGTGTGAGGGCAAGATGTAGTGTAGTGGAGATGGTGTCGTCCGCTGAGCGGTTAGGACGATACGCAAACTGCAGTGGGTCCAGTGAGGAGGGCAGCAGGGTCTTGATGTGTCTCTTGACGAGCCGCTCAAAGCACTTCATGATGGTGGGTGTGAGTGCAACGGGACGGTAGTCATATAGACAGGACACAGTAGACTTCTTGGGCACGGGGACGATGGTGGTGGCCTTGAAGCACGTGGGAACGACGGCGCTGCTCAGAGAGATGTTAAAGATGTTGGTGAGAACATCTGCCAGCTGTTCAGCACATTCTCTGAGCACTCTGCCTGGGATGTTGTCTGGTCCAGCAGCTTTACATGGGTTGACTCTGTGTAGAGTTTTCCTCACCTCAGCTGTAGTGAGACACAGCACCTGGTCGTTCGGAGAAGGGGTGGTCTTTCTCACCGCCACGTCGTTCTGCCTGTCAAACCGAGCATAGAAGTTATTCAGCGCATCTGGAAGGGAGCCGTCACTGTCACAGGCAGTTGATGTCGTCCTGTAGTGAGTGATGGCTTGTAAACCCTGCCACATGCGCCGTGTGTCGCCGCTGTCCCTGAAGTGATTGTGGATTCTCTGGGCGTGTGCGCGCTTTGCCTCTCTGATGGCGCGAGAAAGTTTGGCCCTTGCTGTTCTGAGGGCCACCTTGTCTCCCGCTTTGAAGGCAGAGTCTCTGGTCCTCAGAAGTGCACGCACTTCCGCAGTAATCCACGGTTTCTGGTTGGGTCGTGAGATGATGTTCTTGGAGACAGTGACATCATCGGTGCACTTGTTGATGTAGCTGGTCACTGATGACGTGTACTCCTCCTAGTCAGTGAAGTCGCCGTAAGTTGCAGCCTCCCTAAACATGTTCCAGTCAGTGCTCTCGAAACAGTCCTAAAGAGCAGAGATGGCTCCTGCTGGCCAGGTTTTCACCTGCTTCAGAACCAGTTTTGAGCGCCTGACGAGTGGTCTGTATGCTGGAATTAGCATAACAGAGATGTGGTCTGAGTAGCCGAGGTGGGGGCGGGGCTCTGCCCGATATGCGCCGGGGATGTTTGTGTAAACAAGATTCAGCGTGTTTTTCCCTCTCGTTGCAAAGTCCACATATTGATGGAATCTAGGAAGCACTGACTTGAGATTTGCATGGTTGAAATCTCCAGCAACAATAAACAGTCCATCCGGGTGTGTATTTTGCATTTCACTGATCTTTGTATACAGTTCCCATAGCGCTTCCTTAGCATTAGCGCTAGGTGGAATGTACACTCCGATAATGAAAACAGTGGTGAATTCTCGTGGTAAATAAAAAGGTCTGCATCTAACAATCACAAACTCCACTAGCAATGAGCAATAACTAGAAACTAGCACAGAGTTCTTGCACCATTTCGTGTTGATGTAAACACATAAGCCGCCACCGCGAGTCCTACCGCACAGAGCTGCATTTCTGTCGGCGCGAAACGAGGCTAGCCCGTCTAGCTGAATAGCGGCGTCCAGTACTCTGTCGCTGAGCCATGTCGTGAAAACAAAGACACAGCAGTCTCTAACCTCACGCTGTGTAGCCTGCTGGAGTCGGATGTAGTCCAGTTTATTGTCCAGGGAGCAGACGTTAGATAAGATGATGGACGGGAGAGCCAGCCGGCTAGGGTTTGTTTTTAGCCTAGCACAGACTCCCGCCCGCTTGCCGCGCTTCCGCTTCCTCGCGCACCGCTTCCGATGACCCTCCGGCCTCCGGCATCAGGCAACGCCGAAGCTTCGAGGCCTGGTTCACGCAGCAAGCCGAGGTCGCGTAGCTTTTCCTGCAGCTCATCGTCGATATCATTAACCGGGTTATTTAGGTTGAAAAGTGTCTGGCTGTTGTATGTACGGACACCAGTTGCGAAGATATCCATATCCATAGAAAAATAAACGCGCTACACACAAAACGTAAACAACGTAGCACCATTTTGGGATAATATCTGGAACATATATTTGTCCAGATATCAGTATTTCTTTAGTCATTTAACCAGCATAACGTTCCCCCATCAAAGATCTGATTGGACATTAATCACTTATAACAACGGTGAGCGAACCCCGGGTGATGCTGTTTTCCTCTCACAGCCGGAGGCACAGAGAGAGCTGATTGGCCGAGCTCTCTCAGGGGGGAGGGATGAGAGGTACTTGTGCTCCCACATTAATCACGGCTCTACAGCCAATCAGGGGCGTCTGTGAGCTCACGCACACGGAAGGAGCGGCTAGCGCTTTCCTCCGAGTGTGTTACTCCGCCCCTAACGGTGCATGAGCGAGCAGTTCGAAAAGATGGGGTCGGCTCGCGTCACGTGGTTCGGAGGAAACACGGGATAGCTTTCGTCCTCCCGACTGAGTGGTTGTAGTAGCCTTGATGTGTGTGGGAGCCTTCTAGTGACTGGGAGTAATTGGCCACGACTAGATTGGGGAGAAAATCAGGGAAAAAAAAAAGAAAAAAAATAGGAAAAAAAAAAATAACAACGGTGAGAAGATGCGGCAGCAGAGACAGATTCAATCCCCATAAACATTCACACTTGAAAACAATACTAACAGAACTAAACAGTTCCAGAGGGTTGGCGCCTGTTATCAGGACAGGAATCACCTACAGGATACGACTGTATTTTTCACTGCTTATATATTTTTGCCATGGGTTTATTTGGTTTTACGCGATTTCATGTGTAATTTGTGTGTGTGTGAGAGAGAGAGAGAGAGCGAGCGTGTGCATGTAAGAGGGCTTATTTTGTGATTTGTCCAAGGTTACTAAAGCCTGGCTTACTACTACTTAAAAAATATATATAAAAACATAAATATAAAAACAATCGACTATTATTGTCAGAGTCAAGTTTACGGAGCTTCTCAGTCTTTCGTTAATTTTACTTCTGACTCGAAACCAATGTGGCTTATTAAAGATGCACTGTTTTATTGGACATGGCTGTTTTGTAATGTTCAGCAGAATAAACACTGTCTACGGTTCGAATATACTGTGAACGTCTTAAAGTCACGTCTCTTCAGATCCTTCTGCACTAATGTTATCGTAGTGTAATTTATTAACGTATTGATGTATTTCACTTGCGGACAAAATAGACCATGTCTAGTAACGAAAGTAACGAATTTGTCACTACTCTTCTTTTATGATGCACGGCTAAAAGGATAATAGAAATTACATCAATCCTGCCATGATGCTACCCTGCCCCTAAACAAATTCAAATTCAAATTTTATTTGTCACATACACAGTCATACACAGTACGATATGCAGTGAAATGCTTGTACGACCGCCAGTGACCTTAAAAAGAAAATAAAAACTATATATAAGGAATAAATATTAATAAAAATAAATGAAATACAAAAGAAAATAAATGTATCTAGTAAAATAAACAAACTGTACAAATAAGGGCATAATAAAGATATTACAAAATATAGAATATAGGAATATGGGGAGGGAATATATATATAAATTTTTTAAAAATGTTTTAAAGTGGCATTAAAATGTTTTAAAGTGTCAAAGTAGCAGAGTGTCAAAGTGTCATGTGCAATGGCAGATAAACATTTATTGTATAAAGTGACTTATGAAAAGTGACATGTGCAATGGGTTCAGATATGTAAATATGTATTGCATGAATGTGTCCATGATTGTACAATGTACAACACTGGTTGGGAGGATAAACTCAGACTTTCCAAAACTTACTATTATTTCTTGAGATGAAATTAAACTAGGATGAAGAGAACAGAAATGAACTCCCCTCTGTGCAATATCTAAGTAGAGTGTAACCTGTCTAACTCTGATTAGGAAAAGCTCACGGACACCAAACCTGCAGCACTTTGGTGTAATTTTTATTATCTTTTTAGCTGTGCTGCATAAGAGACGAGTAGTGACAAATTCGTTACTTTTAATAACGTGATGTTTGATTGGATGTCATATCATTTCCAAGTTTGATAGTGTCGATTTTAGAGTGCATTATACGTGCGATGCGAAAAGGAAGTAAATAAACATGTAGCAATGCAAAGAGGACAGAGCTGCGAAATATTTAAGCAATATAAAATCAACAAAGTGTGATCATAATGGTTGTTGTTGCTGCTGTTTAGGTCATTAGTTCCATCGTGTTACTGAACGCAATTGTGTTCACAAAACCGAGCGTAGGAAAAGAAAAACACTCGCTAACGTGTTTGAATGAAAAGGGGCGGCGGCTTTTCTTTGAAGATAGCAATTGCGTAATGGGGGCAATCCGTGGCGGGGGGCGTTTTAGGGCATAACACACCTCTGAGCGTCTTTTGTCTTGTAAATGATTATCCTCATTCACCTTCCAATCCCACACAGCGCACACACTCTCTACACTGTTGCTATTTGTTGGGGCACTTGGGTGTACACAGCACTTTAATGTATGAAACACTTACTTCCTGGTTTGTTTTATTTTAAATATTGCTTATTACCTTTTCCTGCAAAATAAACAATGTTATCATTGTGTAAATTATTAACGTATTGATTTCTTTTAATTAAGGACAAAAACAGACCCTGCGCTTGTGTTTAGGACTGATGCTGAACAGCGGTGGTTATAGGTTTAATCAACGATTTACATGATCAACAGTTAAAGCGTTTGTGGATGGAGAGGTGTCTGTGTGCGCTCCTGCATTTCTCCGTTGGTTTAACACAAACACATTTGCGCACAGACAAGTAAGTCTAAAGAACCCCTTTCCCCGCCAAATCACACACACACACACACACACACACACACACACACACACCGAGCGATTACAGATCTGCCCTTTCGGAAAAGGGATCCCGCGACTTGCCGCGGCTGCGCGCGGAAAGCTGTGAAAATGCCCTTCAATACCTGTAGGGGGCAGTAGTGTTTCAGTCTAAAGTATTGTGTGTCTACTGAAGCCGAAAATGTGTTGTGTCTCTTAGGCACCCATTGACAGCAAGCGACAGAGCTCATAAACGTGTCAAGCTCAAACTGATATGTATTTATTCTTCATTTTCAATGAAGAATTATTATTATTATTAGTAGTAGTAGTTCTCCGTATTTATTATTATTATTATTATCTTTTTTTTTTTAGATGTAAACCAAACCAAAGTGTATTATACAAAACAAACCAACAACCAAACAAACAAGGTGCACCAAAAACAATATATACAAAATATATACAAATATAAACAAAGGGGTGGAGTGTAAGCGTGTGTGTGTGTGTATGATAGTCCAGTGTCAATGATATTGTTGTGTGTGAAATGGTGTATGGGAGAGATGGCTCGGTCTCACCGGTCAAGATGGAAAGTCCGGGAGCACGAGAAAACGGAACGAGAGGTGAATTGTGAGTGTCCAATGGGATTAATCCGCTCGGGAACAGTAATCCTTTGGATCCGCCAAACAAACTCTCTCTCTTAAACAACAGCGCTGTGAATCTCATCTCTCCGTCCCGAGCCACTTGCCGGTTCTAGCTTTATACCGGCACACGTGACCCGCCGCCGCTTCCGGGTTCTCTCGCGCTGCGATCGCGCATGCTCGCGAGAGCTTACCCCGTGACCAACACTGTCTATGGGGACAAATAAAACCAGATCGGGCACATTTCATTGCGCAGGTGAGCCGCATTAGCTCCGTAACCCTTTCCCTGCTACTTAAAATGCCCCTTTATGTGGCTGCGCTACATAGACCCCCCCCCCCCCCCAAGCCTCCGGCGTCTGAGGAGAACGTCCGTAAAAGCGCTTCAGATTCACCACATTCCATAAATTAGTTTTTTGTGGATTGCCCCAAGACCCTGTGTAGTTAAGTGGTCATCTTCTTTTCTTTAATTCTGCTGGTCCCTCCCACTTGGGCGCTAGCTGTGCAAAAAACTTCTTTGCTGGGGAGGAGAGTGAGTGAGTTCTCATCCCAACCAGTTCTCCCGGGTGAAAGTGCGCTTCTTTCCTCCGGGTATTCTGATATCTGGCTTGTTGGGATTTAGGATGTTTTACTCTGTGTTCCACTTCCTCCGTGATGAATCTGTGTCTGTCCGGTGATGAGTAGTCTGCATGAGTGGGTGTAGATGGGATATTGGTGAGCCTGGCTAGTGGTTTGGGGTTGTCTGTTCTGTGTCGTTGACAAACGCTGCATGTTCTTAAGTAGTGCCAGAGGTCCTTTCGCACCGTCGGCCACCATGCCACATCTAGCAACCTCAGCAAAGTTTTTAGTTGCCCCTGGTGGCCTCCCCTGGGATTGTCGTGGTAAAAATGAAGAAAGGTTTTAATTAATACCTGGGGAACCACCAGTTGGAACTTCTCTCCGCGTTTCACTGGTACCCGGCGATATAATGCCCCTTGATGACGCTCGAATGAGACCCTCGGATCTAGTGTGCTTCTTAGATGGTCCGTAGAAAGCAGCTTTAAGATAGTAGGGTCCTTCTGTTGGGCTTGGACTATCTCACTTAGGTCGCTGGGTAGGTCGGCGGAAGCTTTAGTGTTCATGCTGACTAGACATGGTTCGTCATCGCTTTTTAGTGATAGGGGCTCTTGGGCAATGGTATCTGGACCCAGATTTAAACAGTCCTCGCAGTCTTTCTCTACCCTGGAACCTCTCTTCACCAGCTGTTCCACAGTGTTCACAGTTCCTCTTAGACATCCAGCCACTTTTGGGTTGATGTTCAGCAGGATTCGCGCCACTAGTTCTTCCTCCGAGATATCCGGCTTCCACTTTAGACAGAGGGCACGGTAGTCATAGGCAAATTCCCTCAGGCGTTCTACTGGCTGCTGTACCCGAGACCTTAAGTTGACTTCAACTTCTGTAAGGTAGTCCTCAGGTAAAAACGCCGCCATGAATGCCTGTTTAAAAGACTTCCAATCCTTCACCTTGCCTTTCTCCGCCTTCCACCAACTCAGAGCAGGTCCTCGTAGAACCGAGCCGAGGGTTCCTAGCAGCTCTGGGCTGGTCAGTGGTCTGATATCCAGATAATTCTCGGCTTGCTCAAGGAAGTTGAACACATCAGCTGTCTCTGAGGCGTTGCCAAAGGCTGAAAACTCCACGCATATGGATGGTTGAGCATGAAGAGAAGCAGAAGAGGGTGAGACTGAGGAGGTGGGCTGAGCAGAAGAGTGTGGTTGAACACAAGGAGGAATGTCGTAGATATCATGACTGCTAGGGTGCTTGACCTTGGCCGTAGCTGTAGTAATTTAAGTGCTGGGGGAATGTGGATCCTGAAATTGTTGTGCAGGGGAGCAGGCCTGTAACCTGTGGCTGGTGCGCGTACTAGTGAGACGCAGTCTCTTCATCTGGTTTTCCCAGATGACGTCACGTCGTAGAAAACAGTCAACGATGGCTCTCTCCATTTTCTCGAGGGCCTCCTGGCAGTAGCGCTTCAGCCCTTCCAAGCTCGCGTCCACTGCGTCACGAAGACTGATTTCCCGGTTGACACTGCTGTCTAGGGACTGTCTAAAATCCCTTTCTACTGAGCTCACTTTATCTGTTTTTTTTATTTTTTTTATTATTATTATCATTATTGTAACTCACCCGCCCGTGGCTCAGTGGTAGGTGATTCGCCTGCCATGCGAAGGACCCGGGTTCGATTGACAGCCAGTGCTCAAAATGCCGGTGATAAGCGCTAAAATGCCACGATATAGCCATTACATTATAAAGTTATGCTTCAGTACTAAATGCATGTTTGCAATTGAGAATCTTTTTTTTTCTTAAGCTATGAAACACATTAGCACTCACCTCACAGTTGCTATAATTTAATAATTATCATAAGCAAAAAGTGTAAAACAAAGGAATTACATTTATTACATTTTCACCCAGAGCGGGATTCGAACCAGGGTCTGGACGATTTTATACTATTATTTAAGCAACTCCACGCCACATGGAAAGCGGCAAAAATGCTTCAATTTCATTGGCTGTCACTGAGTGTCAGCTATTCACGACTGGCCCCCCGCGGAACGCAGAATCCCTGGGCTTTGACTGCACTTTCTCCATTCGTTATTGCCAGGGGCGGACTGGGACCAAAAAGTGGCCCTGGACTTCCACTACAAGGGTGACAAATATGCAAAGAAAAAATAAATCAGGAAGGGGCAAATACTTTTTTTATGGCACTGCACATGTAGTCAGATTGTTCCACTGGGATTAAACTGTGCCAGGTGGAGTTAAAGCACTTTCAAAATCATACTAACTACACTGATATGAATAACTTTGAATGATGAATGCTTTTTACTCTTGTGACTCAATAAGAGACAATGCAAAGAATATTTTCTAACAGCATGTAAATGATACATTTTGGCAGTGTTGTCTTGCATTTTTTGAAATACATAAATAAATAAATAAATCACAATACTGACAAAATGTCTAATTTTGCTGTCAAACTGTTTATAAGCCTCCTGGCTTTCTGTATGACTGGTGCTACTGGACATTGAAAATATTGTATTTTTATATGTTGTTTGACTTATTATTCTTTCCTTTGCTTTACAAATATGACCCAATATATGTTCAGTAAAACTTTGTTTTATGTTTTTGTATTGTGTTATATTTTTATACTAGTAAGTAGTTTTTAAAAATGATCTCCACTTTATTGAGCCAGTGTATTATGATGTGGGATGTGGTGGGCTGCTGGATCCAGCCTCACTGTCCCTGATCTGTTATAGGCAGAATCTGTTCATTTAAAGCATTCCACAGCATTTACCTCTAAAGCTTTTTTCTTATTTTCGTGTAACCTTTTCTTCTTCCTCTTTTTTATTCATGGAAATTATTATTAATAAAAATTCGCTGCATCGAGAAAGGATCAATATCTAAAAAGTTTAAGATGCCCACGTGTGTGGACAAAAAATACAAAAGTGTATAATCTTCAATAAAGTTAGCCTAATACAATATTGTTTCCAATGCAGAAGCAAACATGATTTTGTTTTAGTCTATTCATTGAATACAGCGCGACAGCTCCGAGGTGAAGCGCATTCACACAGTTGCTGTAATTCCCCATCTCACCTTTACGACAGGTGTGAAGTCATCAAACCGGTTTCGCTAGGGTTAGGGAATTACATTGAAAAGTTGGCCCCAGGTGAATTAGATTATCTAGAAGCTGGCCCCAAATGGACGCATCGGCTATGTTGGGCCTGCCATCCATTCATTTTCAATGGGACCCAGCTTTCCCGTTGCCAACAAGTCCGTATTCTCGGGGCCAGCTTCTCCGTGCTGTGTTCTTGCTTTTTCATCCATGGAGTGGAGCCAGAGAGGCCTCTCCCAGTGCTTCTTCTTCAGTGGTGGGGAAGGTGCTAGGGGCATGGGGGTCGGGATCCTGGGTGTCCCAGGCCCCCTGAGCTTGCTGGTCGAGTTTGGGGCCGATCTTCCAAGTTTGGCTGAAAAAACCCAAATCGAAACCCTGGGCCCTGTGACATTGCCGTACTGAGATCTTGGTCCCGAAGTTGGGTGTGGCTCTTGGGGCCCCTGGGGGCCCCACCCCAAAAATGCTCCTAGAGGCTTGGGATTCGATTTCTGGGGCCTGGGGCTCATGCAGAGGTGGGCTATGGGGGTCTGGGGCTCCTGGGTGGCCCCTGGGGGAAACTGGCTCGGGGGAGGCCTGGGGTTCGGGCCCCTGGTTGCCCCATCCCCCTGGGGGCCCCTGGTGAAGTTTGGGGCCCCTCCCCATGGTTTGGTGAAAAAACCCAGCAGGGTCACTGGCAGGCTGGGCCCTGCACTGGGTTGCTGGTTCCTGTGGGGGATGGTCTAGGTTTCCCGGGGATAGGGCGCCCAGGGCAGGCGTGAGCGGGCAACTTCGTCCCGCGGTTAAGCAGGTGTATCTCCCTAGCCCTTGGGGCTAGAGAGCTGGGGGAGGGCTTGTTGGATGCGGGCTGAGGAGCCCTAAGAGACTGTCTAGGTTTTCCGGAGCTAGGGCTCTCGGGCCGGGCGTGAGCGCGCGACATTCTGCCCAGGGTTAAGCAGGTGTATCTCCCCAGCCCTAAGGGCTAGAGGGCTGGGGCTGGGCTCTTTGGATAGGTGGCCTGGAGCCCTACAAGACGACAATATTTTCAAAGTCCTAAAGCTGACCTCCAGGCTGTGACAGCGGGTGAGGGTGACCCTTGTTGCCCAGGGGAGAGTGCCTCTGGCTGGGTAGAATCCCATTCCTCCAGAAGGATTTGGCCTGTATAAATGAAGCTGACCTCCAGGCTGTGACAGGGGGTGTGGGTGACCCATATTACCCAGGGGGGGGTGCCTCTGGCTGGGTAAAATCCCATTCTTCCAGGATGATTCAGCCTGTGTTGATGAACCCAAGGGCTGTGACTATGGATGAAAGTACAAATGGCCGCCCTAAGGTGACTAGGGCTGGGTAAAATCCCATACCTCCAGAAGGATTTGGCCTGTGTAAATATTTCTAAGTCTAACCTCCAGGCTGTGACAGGGGGTGAGGGTGACCCATGTTACCCAGGGGAGAGTGCCTCTGGCTGGGTAAAATCCCATTCCTCCAGAAGGATTTGGCCTGTGTTGATAACCCCAAGAGCTGTGGCTATGGATGAAAGTACAAGTGGCCGCCCTAAGGTGACTAGGGCTGGGTAAAATCCCATACCTCCAGAAGGATTTGGCCTGTGTAAATATTTCTAAGTCTAACCTCCAGGCTGTGACAGCGGGTGAGGGTGACCCATGTTACCCAGGGGAGGGTGCCTCTAGCTGGGGAAGTTCACATTCCTCCAGGATGATTCAGCCTGTGTTGATGAACCCAAGGGCTGTGACTATGGATGAAAGTACAAGTAGCCGCCCTAAGGTGACTAGGGCTGGGTAAAATCCCATTCCTCCAGGAGGATTTGGCCTGTAAGAAATAAAGCTGACCTCCAGGCTGTGACAGGGGGTGAGGGTGACCCATGTTACCCAGGGGAGAGTGCTTAGGGCTGGGGAGAACCCCAATCCTCCAGGAGGATTCAGCCTGTGATGACCTCCAGGCTGGGACCGCGGGCGGAGGTGACTAGGGTGTCCGCCCTAAAGTGCCCCTTGGGCGAGCTAACCCTAGGGTGTCCCAGGGCCTGGGGACCTCCAGGGGACCCGGCGCACCATCCATGCCCGGGCCCTCACATTTAAGCCCCTCTACACAGACTAAGCACCAGTGGTTCGCCCCTTGGATCCCCTGGGAAACCCGAGGACTTAGAAAAATTTCGAAAAAATCTCAGAGGTATTCCAGGGGCCTGTAATAAAAAATTCTGAGGTAGCCCAGGGGCCCATGTTAAAAATCTTAAAGGTATCCCAGGGGCCCGGTTCTTTAAGGGGAATTCGGGAAGGGTTTAGTCCGTATAGGGGGGCTTAAGTGTGGGTGCCCGGGGCCCCCTGGTGCGCCAGGTCCCCTGGGGCTATGATCCAAGGGAATAGGCCAGTTCTAGGGCTCCGGGTAGGGGTGCCTGTAGGCCGGGCAGTAGAGGGCGCTATTCCCCCTTAGAGTTGGGCAAGTGTATCTCCGCGGCCATTGGGGATAGAGAGCTGGGGGAGGGCTCGTTGGAAAGGTCCGGGCCAGCCCTAGAAGGCTGTCTAGGGTTGCTGGGCGTAGGTTAGTCGGTCTGGCCGGTAAGCGGCGCTAAAGTTCCCGATGTTCAAGCCGGTCTACCTCCGCGGCCCTTGGGGTGAGAGAGCTGGGGGAGGGCTTCTTGAAAAGGTCCCGGCGAGCCCTAGAAGGCTGGTGAGTTTGTCAGGGGTGAGTCGCTTGGGGCGCCCGCTAGCGGCCAGCAAGCTCCGGGGCGTTTTCGGGTGTATCTCCCCGGCCGTTCGGGCTAGAAAGCTGAAGCCAGTGGCATAGGGTCCGGGCCCTCCCCACGGACTCCCCTATGAAGTTTGGGGTCGATGGGACCGAGGGCGGCCGAGATACGGGCAAATGAACATCACTGTAAATCCCCCATATTATTCAGTCCCCAAGCCCGACCTCCATGGGTGTTCCCACGGGTGTGGGTGACCCATCTGGCCGCCCTGAGGTGCCATACTCCGGGCGGAGTGGGCCTTTACTTGTGCAGACACTACTTGAGTGAAAATTTCCCTATGTCCCAATGGGGCAAAACCCCCATTGTTTTTCGGGCATATCTCTGCAGACGTTGGGGCTACGGGGCTGGGGGAGGGCTCGTCAGATCCGTCCCTGGGCCCCGGTCACTGCTGTCCTGGTCTGGCGGGGCTGGGTCGCACGGGGCGCCCGCTAGCGGCTGGAAAAGTTTCGGGTCTCTGTCGGGCATATCTCCTGTGCCCCTAGGGCTAGAGGGCTGGAGCAGGGGTCCTCGGATGCGTCTTGGGCTGCCGTACAATAGGCTTATAGCCTGCGGGGATGGGGTGCTTTGCCGGGCCGGTAGGTAAAGTAGAATGACTAGGGGTCTGAGCTCCCAGGGTTCTCCGGGCATATCTCCCGGGCCCCTAGGGCTAGAAGGCTGGGGGAGGGCTCTTTGGATTCCGCCCGGGGAGCACTAGGGTTAGGGTTAGGGTTAGGTTAGGGGCAATTGGCCGAGGTCCCAAACAATCCAAGTCCGGGCCAGAGGATAGCGATTAGGGTTGGGTTGGAGGTAAAGGTGTAGGGGAAGGAATGGGGGTTGGGTTTAGGGGTTAGGTGTTAGGGGTTAGGTTTTAGGGGTGGGGTAAGGTGAAAGAGGTTAGGTTTAGGGATTAGGTTTAGGGGTTGGGGTAAGGTTAAGAGGTTAGGTTTAGGGGTTAGGTTTAGGGGTTGGGGTAAGGTTAAGAGGTTAGGTTTAGAGGATAGGATTTAGGGGTAAAAGCTAGGTGCCTAGGGTTAGGGTTAGGGTATAAGGATAAATGCGAAAGTGCACCCCGGGGTGCACTTTGTTTGTGTAGGTCCTAGGAGGCTGAAATTGGGTATATAGACTAATTGGGGGACGCCGAGTCTAATGCACTTGGTTTGGTGTCTCTAGCACCACCAGGTCCTGAGATATAGGCGTGCACCCCTATGGTTGAGTTTTGTGTTAAGATTAGGGTTAGGGTTAGGGGTTAGGGTTAGGGTTAGGAACATAGTGTTTAACCGGTACCCCCTCACGAGGGACCGGAAATGCACGGGCCATCCCTCGGGGCCCCGCTCTCAGCTGATTCCCGGGCCGTGTTTGCATAAAGGGACGTCGTCCCCGTTTTTTATAGTGGACCTCCGTCCACTGTTCTTGAGCTCTCCAGCTAATATCCACTAGTTTTAAATCAAATCAATCAAATAAAACTAACTGAATTCAAATAAAATAAATTGAATTTTAATTATTTTTATACAAAAAAATCAAATAAAACTCCCAAAAGAAATTGTGCCCAATTGCGCAACGTTTCGACCTGAAAAGGTCTTCTTCAGGCAAGGGCACTTATTTTATAAACAAAAAACAAAAAATGGATTAAGGCTTTTGGCAGGTAAATCAATGTTTCTTCTCTTGTAGTCAAAGCAGAAGTGATAAAGTCCCTTTTTCCTCACCCCCATATATATAACCTTCCTCCCCTTTATAACTCCTCCCACTTTTAAATACCCTTTAAAAAATATTTTTTAGCTCCTGAAACAAATTTAAACCAGTTTGTATTTTGTATTTTCTGTTACCCAAATAAATTTAAATGGTTTTTTTTAAATTTAAAAAACTTTGTCCCTTATATTTATTTTAAATATTTTACCATTATTTTATTCTTTAAATATATTTAACCAATTTGTTCAGTGTATTTTTCTTTTTTGTCATTTTCATGAATTTAGTTTTTATTTTAAATATTTTACCATTTATTTTATCCTTTAAATATATTCTTAACCAATTTGTTCAGTGTATTTTTCTTTTTGTCATATTCATGAATTTAGTTTTAATTTATCTAAAATAAATAAATAAATTAATAAATGATTTATTTGTTAGGGGTAGTGGTTAAGATATAGGGTTTAAACATAGATTTTTAAATTAGGTTTTAGGGTTGTAGTTTAGGAGCAGAAGTTAGGTTTAGGACTAAGGGTTCGGTTTTAGAGCTTGGTTGTGGTTGGGTTTAGGATTAGGATTAGGGGTTAGATTTTTTAGGGCTAGGGTTAGGGTTAGGGTTAGGGTTAGGTATAAGGATAAATGCGAAAGTGCACCCCGGGGTGCACTTTGTTTGTGTAGGTCCTAGGAGGCTGAAATTGGGTATATAGACTAATTGGGGGACGCCGAGTCTAATGCACTTGGTTTGGTGTCTCTAGCACCACCAGGTCCTGAGATATAGGCGTGCACTTCTACGGTTTAGTTTTGTGTTAAGATTAGGGTTAGGGCTACAGCAGGTATAAGGATAAATGCGAAAGTGCACCCCGGGGTGCACTTTGTTTGTGTAGGTCCTAGGAGGCTGAAATTGGGTATATAGCCTAATTGGGGGACGCCGAGTCTAATGCACTTGGTTTGGTGTCTCTAGCACCACCAGGTCCTGAGATATAGGCGTGCACCTCTATGGTTGAGTTTTGTGTTAAGATTAGGGTTTAGGGTTACGATAGGTATAAGGATAAATGCGAAAGTGCACCCCGGGGTGCACTTTGTTTGTGTAGGTCCTAGGAGGCTGAAATTGGGTATATAGCCTAATTGGGGGACGCCGAGTCTAATGCACTTGGTTTGGTGTCTCTAGCACCACCAGGTCCTGAGATATAGCCGTGCACCTCTATGGTTGAGTTTTGGGTAAAGTTAGGGTTTAGGGTTACGATAGGAGTTTTGGGTAAAGTTAGGGTTTAGGTATAAGGATAAATGCGAAAGTGCACCCCGGGGTGCACTTTGTTTGTGTAGGTCCTAGGAGGCTGAAATTGGGTATATAGACTAATTGGGGGACGCCGAGTCTAATGCACTTGGTTTGGTGTCTCTAGCACCACCAGGTCCTGAGATATAGCCGTGCACCTCTATGGTTGAGTTTTGGGTAAAGTTAGGGTTTAAGGTTACGATAGGGTATAAGGATAAATGCGAAAGTGCACCCCGGGGTGCACTTTGTTTGTGTAGGTCCTAGGAGGCTGAAATTGGATATATAGACTAATTGGGGGACGCCGAGTCTAATGCACTTGGTTTGGTGTCTCTAGGGTTAGGGTTAGGGTTAGGGTTAGGTATAAGGATAAATGCGAAAGTGCACCCCGGGGTGCACTTTGTTTGTGTAGGTCCTAGGAGGCTGAAATTGGGTATATAGCCTAATTGGGGGACGCCGAGTCTAATGCACTTGGTTTGGTGTCTCTAGCACCACCAGGTCCTGAGATATAGGCGTGCACCTCTATGGTTGAGTTTTGTGTTAAGATTAGGGTTTAGGGTTACGATAGGTATAAGGATAAATGCGAAAGTGCACCCCGGGGTGCACTTTGTTTGTGTAGGTCCTAGGAGGCTGAAATTGGGTATATAGCCTAATTGGGGGACGCCGAGTCTAATGCACTTGGTTTGGTGTCTCTAGCACCACCAGGTCCTGAGATATAGCCGTGCACCTCTATGGTTGAGTTTTGGGTAAAGTTAGGGTTTAGGGTTACGATAGGAGTTTTGGGTAAAGTTAGGGTTTAGGTATAAGGATAAATGCGAAAGTGCACCCCGGGGTGCACTTTGTTTGTGTAGGTCCTAGGAGGCTGAAATTGGGTATATAGACTAATTGGGGGACGCCGAGTCTAATGCACTTGGTTTGGTGTCTCTAGCACCACCAGGTCCTGAGATATAGCCGTGCACCTCTATGGTTGAGTTTTGGGTAAAGTTAGGGTTTAAGGTTACGATAGGGTATAAGGATAAATGCGAAAGTGCACCCCGGGGTGCACTTTGTTTGTGTAGGTCCTAGGAGGCTGAAATTGGATATATAGACTAATTGGGGGACGCCGAGTCTAATGCACTTGGTTTGGTGTCTCTAGGGTTAGGGTTAGGGTTAGGGTTAGGGTTAGGTATAAGGATAAATGCGAAAGTGCACCCCGGGGTGCACTTTGTTTGTGTAGGTCCTAGGAGGCTGAAATTGGGTATATAGACTAATTGGGGGACGCCGAGTCTAATGCACTTGGTTTGGTGTCTCTAGCACCACCAGGTCCTGAGATATAGGCGTGCACCCCTATGGTTGAGTTTTGTGTTAAGATTAGGGTTAGGGCTACAGCAGGTATAAGGATAAATGCGAAAGTGCACCCCGGGGTGCACTTTGTTTGTGTAGGTCCTAGGAGGCTGAAATTGGGTATATAGACTAATTGGGGGACGCCGAGTCTAATGCACTTGGTTTGGTGTCTCTAGCACCACCAGGTCCTGAGATATAGGCGTGCACCCCTATGGTTGAGTTTTGTGTTAAGATTAGGGTTAGGGCTACAGCAGGTATAAGGATAAATGCGAAAGTGCACCCCGGGGTGCACTTTGTTTGTGTAGGTCCTAGGAGGCTGAAATTGGGTATATAGACTAATTGGGGGACGCCGAGTCTAATGCACTTGGTTTGGTGTCTCTAGCACCACCAGGTCCTGAGATATAGGCGTGCACCCCTATGGTTGAGTTTTGTGTTAAGATTAGGGTTAGGGCTACAGCAGGTATAAGGATAAATGCGAAAGTGCACCCCGGGGTGCACTTTGTTTGTGTAGGTCCTAGGAGGCTGAAATTGGGTATATAGACTAATTGGGGGACGCCGAGTCTAATGCACTTGGTTTGGTGTCTCTAGCACCACCAGGTCCTGAGATATAGGCGTGCACCCCTATGGTTGAGTTTTGTGTTAAGATTAGGGTTAGGGCTACAGCAGGTATAAGGATAAATGCGAAAGTGCACCCCGGGGTGCACTTTGTTTGTGTAGGTCCTAGGAGGCTGAAATTGGGTATATAGACTAATTGGGGGACGCCGAGTCTAATGCACTTGGTTTGGTGTCTCTAGCACCACCAGGTCCTGAGATATAGGCGTGCACCCCTATGGTTGAGTTTTGTGTTAAGATTAGGGTTAGGGCTACAGCAGGTATAAGGATAAATGCGAAAGTGCACCCCGGGGTGCACTTTGTTTGTGTAGGTCCTAGGAGGCTGAAATTGGGTATATAGACTAATTGGGGGACGCCGAGTCTAATGCACTTGGTTTGGTGTCTCTAGCACCACCAGGTCCTGAGATATAGGCGTGCACCCCTATGGTTGAGTTTTGTGTTAAGATTAGGGTTAGGGCTACAGCAGGTATAAGGATAAATGCGAAAGTGCACCCCGGGGTGCACTTTGTTTGTGTAGGTCCTAGGAGGCTGAAATTGGGTATATAGACTAATTGGGGGACGCCGAGTCTAATGCACTTGGTTTGGTGTCTCTAGCACCACCAGGTCCTGAGATATAGGCGTGCACCCCTATGGTTGAGTTTTGTGTTAAGATTAGGGTTAGGGCTACAGCAGGTATAAGGATAAATGCGAAAGTGCACCCCGGGGTGCACTTTGTTTGTGTAGGTCCTAGGAGGCTGAAATTGGGTATATAGACTAATTGGGGGACGCCGAGTCTAATGCACTTGGTTTGGTGTCTCTAGCACCACCAGGTCCTGAGATATAGGCGTGCACCCCTATGGTTGAGTTTTGTGTTAAGATTAGGGTTAGGGCTACAGCAGGTATAAGGATAAATGCGAAAGTGCACCCCGGGGTGCACTTTGTTTGTGTAGGTCCTAGGAGGCTGAAATTGGGTATATAGACTAATTGGGGGACGCCGAGTCTAATGCACTTGGTTTGGTGTCTCTAGCACCACCAGGTCCTGAGATATAGGCGTGCACCCCTATGGTTGAGTTTTGTGTTAAGATTAGGGTTAGGGCTACAGCAGGTATAAGGATAAATGCGAAAGTGCACCCCGGGGTGCACTTTGTTTGTGTAGGTCCTAGGAGGCTGAAATTGGGTATATAGACTAATTGGGGGACGCCGAGTCTAATGCACTTGGTTTGGTGTCTCTAGCACCACCAGGTCCTGAGATATAGGCGTGCACCCCTATGGTTGAGTTTTGTGTTAAGATTAGGGTTAGGGCTACAGCAGGTATAAGGATAAATGCGAAAGTGCACCCCGGGGTGCACTTTGTTTGTGTAGGTCCTAGGAGGCTGAAATTGGGTATATAGACTAATTGGGGGACGCCGAGTCTAATGCACTTGGTTTGGTGTCTCTAGCACCACCAGGTCCTGAGATATAGGCGTGCACCCCTATGGTTGAGTTTTGTGTTAAGATTAGGGTTAGGGCTACAGCAGGTATAAGGATAAATGCGAAAGTGCACCCCGGGGTGCACTTTGTTTGTGTAGGTCCTAGGAGGCTGAAATTGGGTATATAGACTAATTGGGGGACGCCGAGTCTAATGCACTTGGTTTGGTGTCTCTAGCACCACCAGGTCCTGAGATATAGGCGTGCACCCCTATGGTTGAGTTTTGTGTTAAGATTAGGGTTAGGGCTACAGCAGGTATAAGGATAAATGCGAAAGTGCACCCCGGGGTGCACTTTGTTTGTGTAGGTCCTAGGAGGCTGAAATTGGGTATATAGACTAATTGGGGGACGCCGAGTCTAATGCACTTGGTTTGGTGTCTCTAGCACCACCAGGTCCTGAGATATAGGCGTGCACCCCTATGGTTGAGTTTTGTGTTAAGATTAGGGTTAGGGCTACAGCAGGTATAAGGATAAATGCGAAAGTGCACCCCGGGGTGCACTTTGTTTGTGTAGGTCCTAGGAGGCTGAAATTGGGTATATAGACTAATTGGGGGACGCCGAGTCTAATGCACTTGGTTTGGTGTCTCTAGCACCACCAGGTCCTGAGATATAGGCGTGCACCCCTATGGTTGAGTTTTGTGTTAAGATTAGGGTTAGGGCTACAGCAGGTATAAGGATAAATGCGAAAGTGCACCCCGGGGTGCACTTTGTTTGTGTAGGTCCTAGGAGGCTGAAATTGGGTATATAGACTAATTGGGGGACGCCGAGTCTAATGCACTTGGTTTGGTGTCTCTAGCACCACCAGGTCCTGAGATATAGGCGTGCACCCCTATGGTTGAGTTTTGTGTTAAGATTAGGGTTAGGGCTACAGCAGGTATAAGGATAAATGCGAAAGTGCACCCCGGGGTGCACTTTGTTTGTGTAGGTCCTAGGAGGCTGAAATTGGGTATATAGACTAATTGGGGGACGCCGAGTCTAATGCACTTGGTTTGGTGTCTCTAGCACCACCAGGTCCTGAGATATAGGCGTGCACCCCTATGGTTGAGTTTTGTGTTAAGATTAGGGTTAGGGCTACAGCAGGTATAAGGATAAATGCGAAAGTGCACCCCGGGGTGCACTTTGTTTGTGTAGGTCCTAGGAGGCTGAAATTGGGTATATAGACTAATTGGGGGACGCCGAGTCTAATGCACTTGGTTTGGTGTCTCTAGCACCACCAGGTCCTGAGATATAGGCGTGCACCCCTATGGTTGAGTTTTGTGTTAAGATTAGGGTTAGGGCTACAGCAGGTATAAGGATAAATGCGAAAGTGCACCCCGGGGTGCACTTTGTTTGTGTAGGTCCTAGGAGGCTGAAATTGGGTATATAGACTAATTGGGGGACGCCGAGTCTAATGCACTTGGTTTGGTGTCTCTAGCACCACCAGGTCCTGAGATATAGGCGTGCACCCCTATGGTTGAGTTTTGTGTTAAGATTAGGGTTAGGGCTACAGCAGGTATAAGGATAAATGCGAAAGTGCACCCCGGGGTGCACTTTGTTTGTGTAGGTCCTAGGAGGCTGAAATTGGGTATATAGACTAATTGGGGGACGCCGAGTCTAATGCACTTGGTTTGGTGTCTCTAGCACCACCAGGTCCTGAGATATAGGCGTGCACCCCTATGGTTGAGTTTTGTGTTAAGATTAGGGTTAGGGCTACAGCAGGTATAAGGATAAATGCGAAAGTGCACCCCGGGGTGCACTTTGTTTGTGTAGGTCCTAGGAGGCTGAAATTGGGTATATAGACTAATTGGGGGACGCCGAGTCTAATGCACTTGGTTTGGTGTCTCTAGCACCACCAGGTCCTGAGATATAGGCGTGCACCCCTATGGTTGAGTTTTGTGTTAAGATTAGGGTTAGGGCTACAGCAGGTATAAGGATAAATGCGAAAGTGCACCCCGGGGTGCACTTTGTTTGTGTAGGTCCTAGGAGGCTGAAATTGGGTATATAGACTAATTGGGGGACGCCGAGTCTAATGCACTTGGTTTGGTGTCTCTAGCACCACCAGGTCCTGAGATATAGGCGTGCACCCCTATGGTTGAGTTTTGTGTTAAGATTAGGGTTAGGGCTACAGCAGGTATAAGGATAAATGCGAAAGTGCACCCCGGGGTGCACTTTGTTTGTGTAGGTCCTAGGAGGCTGAAATTGGGTATATAGACTAATTGGGGGACGCCGAGTCTAATGCACTTGGTTTGGTGTCTCTAGCACCACCAGGTCCTGAGATATAGGCGTGCACCCCTATGGTTGAGTTTTGTGTTAAGATTAGGGTTAGGGCTACAGCAGGTATAAGGATAAATGCGAAAGTGCACCCCGGGGTGCACTTTGTTTGTGTAGGTCCTAGGAGGCTGAAATTGGGTATATAGACTAATTGGGGGACGCCGAGTCTAATGCACTTGGTTTGGTGTCTCTAGCACCACCAGGTCCTGAGATATAGGCGTGCACCCCTATGGTTGAGTTTTGTGTTAAGATTAGGGTTAGGGCTACAGCAGGTATAAGGATAAATGCGAAAGTGCACCCCGGGGTGCACTTTGTTTGTGTAGGTCCTAGGAGGCTGAAATTGGGTATATAGACTAATTGGGGGACGCCGAGTCTAATGCACTTGGTTTGGTGTCTCTAGCACCACCAGGTCCTGAGATATAGGCGTGCACCCCTATGGTTGAGTTTTGTGTTAAGATTAGGGTTAGGGCTACAGCAGGTATAAGGATAAATGCGAAAGTGCACCCCGGGGTGCACTTTGTTTGTGTAGGTCCTAGGAGGCTGAAATTGGGTATATAGACTAATTGGGGGACGCCGAGTCTAATGCACTTGGTTTGGTGTCTCTAGCACCACCAGGTCCTGAGATATAGGCGTGCACCCCTATGGTTGAGTTTTGTGTTAAGATTAGGGTTAGGGCTACAGCAGGTATAAGGATAAATGCGAAAGTGCACCCCGGGGTGCACTTTGTTTGTGTAGGTCCTAGGAGGCTGAAATTGGGTATATAGACTAATTGGGGGACGCCGAGTCTAATGCACTTGGTTTGGTGTCTCTAGCACCACCAGGTCCTGAGATATAGGCGTGCACCCCTATGGTTGAGTTTTGTGTTAAGATTAGGGTTAGGGCTACAGCAGGTATAAGGATAAATGCGAAAGTGCACCCCGGGGTGCACTTTGTTTGTGTAGGTCCTAGGAGGCTGAAATTGGGTATATAGACTAATTGGGGGACGCCGAGTCTAATGCACTTGGTTTGGTGTCTCTAGCACCACCAGGTCCTGAGATATAGGCGTGCACCCCTATGGTTGAGTTTTGTGTTAAGATTAGGGTTAGGGCTACAGCAGGTATAAGGATAAATGCGAAAGTGCACCCCGGGGTGCACTTTGTTTGTGTAGGTCCTAGGAGGCTGAAATTGGGTATATAGACTAATTGGGGGACGCCGAGTCTAATGCACTTGGTTTGGTGTCTCTAGCACCACCAGGTCCTGAGATATAGGCGTGCACCCCTATGGTTGAGTTAGGGTTAGGGTTAGGGTTAGGTTAGGGGAAATGCCGCAACGCCAGGCCATGCCCGCTCCCACGCCGGAAATAAAAGGTAAGATTTGGGATTAGGGGTAGGGAGAATTAGGGTTGGGTAAATTAGGGTTAAGATTAGGGCTGGGAAAAGATAGGGTTAGAAAGCTGAAAGTAGGAAAAGGTTATGGTTATGGTTATGGTTATGGTTAGGTTAGGGTAAAGACCGTGGTTCCAGAAATCCGCAAAGAACCCAAGTGAGGTTATGTTTAGGGAAAGAGGGGGGTAGGGGTTAAGACAATTAGGTAAACGGTCCCGGGGCAGGGTCCAAGGCAAGGAACTTTGGGGATAGGGTGGGGTTTGGGGATAGGATAGGGAAACTCGGGTCTCTGCAGGCCCAGAACCAACGTTGTGCGCGGGCCTACCACGATTTCAAAGGTCTCAGACACCTAAAATCTCCCCTGTAGCTTTGAAAAACATCCCTCCCCTTGGTTAACACTTTGAGCTCTTCATTGCAAGTCTATTTGGCGCTACGTTTCGGTTTGACTTAACCTTCATCAGGCACAGACTTGCATTTTAATGTTTCTCCTGGCTGCTTCGATGCTAGAGTGATGAAAACTTTGTTCAACTGACCCTTTAAATACATGGGATACACCCCCTTGTTGAAAAAATTGTTCCTTAAATAACAACCAAGGAAAAATAATTAGCTTTTTCATTTTTCTGGAAGTTATTTTCTTCTCCAAATTATTTAACTTCAGAAAATAAGTGTACCAGGTAATTAATAAACTTTTTCCAAGTTTCCAAAAATTGTCCCATGATTTTTTTCATGTGTTTGATGGTTCTTTTTTCCTTTTTTCAGGATTTTTGACCATCTGGACAGTGTTTTTGACTTCCTTTCAACTTACCAAAAATTGTCCCTCAATTTTTATGGTTCTTTTTACCTTGTTTCAGGATTTTTGACCATCAGGACAGGTAAGTGCAGCAGGTAAGTATTATCTTTGATTAATTTTTGTTGTTTTTCAGGCTATTTGGAAGACAAAAAGATGGTCCAAGTCCAACTCCATCGGGTGGCACTGGCTGGGTTAGGTTAGGGTAAAGACCGTGGTTCCAGAAATCCGCAAAGAACCCAAGTGAGGTTATGTTTAGGGAAAGAGGGGGGTAGGGGTTAAGACAATTAGGTAAACGGTCCCGGGGCAGGGTCCAAGGCAAGGAACTTTGGGGATAGGGTGGGGTTTGGGGATAGGATAGGGAAACTCGGGTCTCTGCAGGCCCAGAACCAACGTTGTGCGCGGGCCTACCACGATTTCAAAGGTCTCAGACACCTAAAATCTCCCCTGTAGCTTTGAAAAACATCCCTCCCCTTGGTTAACACTTTGAGCTCTTCATTGCAAGTCTATTTGGCGCTACGTTTCGGTTTGACTTAACCTTCATCAGGCACAGACTTGCATTTTAATGTTTCTCCTGGCTGCTTCGATGCTAGAGTGATGAAAACTTTGTTCAACTGACCCTTTAAATACATGGGATACACCCCCTTGTTGAAAAAATTGTTCCTTAAATAACAACCAAGGAAAAATAATTAGCTTTTTCATTTTTCTGGAAGTTATTTTCTTCTCCAAATTATTTAACTTCAGAAAATAAGTGTACCAGGTAATTAATAAACTTTTTCCAAGTTTCCAAAAATTGTCCCATGATTTTTTTCATGTGTTTGATGGTTCTTTTTTCCTTTTTTCAGGATTTTTGACCATCTGGACAGTGTTTTTGACTTCCTTTCAACTTACCAAAAATTGTCCCTCAATTTTTATGGTTCTTTTTACCTTGTTTCAGGATTTTTGACCATCAGGACAGGTAAGTGCAGCAGGTAAGTATTATCTTTGATTAATTTTTGTTGTTTTTCAGGCTATTTGGAAGACAAAAAGATGGTCCAAGTCCAACTCCATCGGGTGGCACTGGCTGGGTTAGGTTAGGGTAAAGACCGTGGTTCCAGAAATCCGCAAAGAACCCAAGTGAGGTTATGTTTAGGGAAAGAGGGGGGTAGGGGTTAAGACAATTAGGTAAACGGTCCCGGGGCAGGGTCCAAGGCAAGGAACTTTGGGGATAGGGTGGGGTTTGGGGATAGGATAGGGAAACTCGGGTCTCTGCAGGCCCAGAACCAACGTTGTGCGCGGGCCTACCACGATTTCAAAGGTCTCAGACACCTAAAATCTCCCCTGTAGCTTTGAAAAACATCCCTCCCCTTGGTTAACACTTTGAGCTCTTCATTGCAAGTCTATTTGGCGCTACGTTTCGGTTTGACTTAACCTTCATCAGGCACAGACTTGCATTTTAATGTTTCTCCTGGCTGCTTCGATGCTAGAGTGATGAAAACTTTGTTCAACTGACCCTTTAAATACATGGGATACACCCCCTTGTTGAAAAAATTGTTCCTTAAATAACAACCAAGGAAAAATAATTAGCTTTTTCATTTTTCTGGAAGTTATTTTCTTCTCCAAATTATTTAACTTCAGAAAATAAGTGTACCAGGTAATTAATAAACTTTTTCCAAGTTTCCAAAAATTGTCCCATGATTTTTTTCATGTGTTTGATGGTTCTTTTTTCCTTTTTTCAGGATTTTTGACCATCTGGACAGTGTTTTTGACTTCCTTTCAACTTACCAAAAATTGTCCCTCAATTTTTATGGTTCTTTTTACCTTGTTTCAGGATTTTTGACCATCAGGACAGGTAAGTGCAGCAGGTAAGTATTATCTTTGATTAATTTTTGTTGTTTTTCAGGCTATTTGGAAGACAAAAAGATGGTCCAAGTCCAACTCCATCGGGTGGCACTGGCTGGGTTAGGTTAGGGTAAAGACCGTGGTTCCAGAAATCCGCAAAGAACCCAAGTGAGGTTATGTTTAGGGAAAGAGGGGGGTAGGGGTTAAGACAATTAGGTAAACGGTCCCGGGGCAGGGTCCAAGGCAAGGAACTTTGGGGATAGGGTGGGGTTTGGGGATAGGATAGGGAAACTCGGGTCTCTGCAGGCCCAGAACCAACGTTGTGCGCGGGCCTACCACGATTTCAAAGGTCTCAGACACCTAAAATCTCCCCTGTAGCTTTGAAAAACATCCCTCCCCTTGGTTAACACTTTGAGCTCTTCATTGCAAGTCTATTTGGCGCTACGTTTCGGTTTGACTTAACCTTCATCAGGCACAGACTTGCATTTTAATGTTTCTCCTGGCTGCTTCGATGCTAGAGTGATGAAAACTTTGTTCAACTGACCCTTTAAATACATGGGATACACCCCCTTGTTGAAAAAATTGTTCCTTAAATAACAACCAAGGAAAAATAATTAGCTTTTTCATTTTTCTGGAAGTTATTTTCTTCTCCAAATTATTTAACTTCAGAAAATAAGTGTACCAGGTAATTAATAAACTTTTTCCAAGTTTCCAAAAATTGTCCCATGATTTTTTTCATGTGTTTGATGGTTCTTTTTTCCTTTTTTCAGGATTTTTGACCATCTGGACAGTGTTTTTGACTTCCTTTCAACTTACCAAAAATTGTCCCTCAATTTTTATGGTTCTTTTTACCTTGTTTCAGGATTTTTGACCATCAGGACAGGTAAGTGCAGCAGGTAAGTATTATCTTTGATTAATTTTTGTTGTTTTTCAGGCTATTTGGAAGACAAAAAGATGGTCCAAGTCCAACTCCATCGGGTGGCACTGGCTGGGTTAGGTTAGGGTAAAGACCGTGGTTCCAGAAATCCGCAAAGAACCCAAGTGAGGTTATGTTTAGGGAAAGAGGGGGGTAGGGGTTAAGACAATTAGGTAAACGGTCCCGGGGCAGGGTCCAAGGCAAGGAACTTTGGGGATAGGGTGGGGTTTGGGGATAGGATAGGGAAACTCGGGTCTCTGCAGGCCCAGAACCAACGTTGTGCGCGGGCCTACCACGATTTCAAAGGTCTCAGACACCTAAAATCTCCCCTGTAGCTTTGAAAAACATCCCTCCCCTTGGTTAACACTTTGAGCTCTTCATTGCAAGTCTATTTGGCGCTACGTTTCGGTTTGACTTAACCTTCATCAGGCACAGACTTGCATTTTAATGTTTCTCCTGGCTGCTTCGATGCTAGAGTGATGAAAACTTTGTTCAACTGACCCTTTAAATACATGGGATACACCCCCTTGTTGAAAAAATTGTTCCTTAAATAACAACCAAGGAAAAATAATTAGCTTTTTCATTTTTCTGGAAGTTATTTTCTTCTCCAAATTATTTAACTTCAGAAAATAAGTGTACCAGGTAATTAATAAACTTTTTCCAAGTTTCCAAAAATTGTCCCATGATTTTTTTCATGTGTTTGATGGTTCTTTTTTCCTTTTTTCAGGATTTTTGACCATCTGGACAGTGTTTTTGACTTCCTTTCAACTTACCAAAAATTGTCCCTCAATTTTTATGGTTCTTTTTACCTTGTTTCAGGATTTTTGACCATCAGGACAGGTAAGTGCAGCAGGTAAGTATTATCTTTGATTAATTTTTGTTGTTTTTCAGGCTATTTGGAAGACAAAAAGATGGTCCAAGTCCAACTCCATCGGGTGGCACTGGCTGGGTTAGGTTAGGGTAAAGACCGTGGTTCCAGAAATCCGCAAAGAACCCAAGTGAGGTTATGTTTAGGGAAAGAGGGGGGTAGGGGTTAAGACAATTAGGTAAACGGTCCCGGGGCAGGGTCCAAGGCAAGGAACTTTGGGGATAGGGTGGGGTTTGGGGATAGGATAGGGAAACTCGGGTCTCTGCAGGCCCAGAACCAACGTTGTGCGCGGGCCTACCACGATTTCAAAGGTCTCAGACACCTAAAATCTCCCCTGTAGCTTTGAAAAACATCCCTCCCCTTGGTTAACACTTTGAGCTCTTCATTGCAAGTCTATTTGGCGCTACGTTTCGGTTTGACTTAACCTTCATCAGGCACAGACTTGCATTTTAATGTTTCTCCTGGCTGCTTCGATGCTAGAGTGATGAAAACTTTGTTCAACTGACCCTTTAAATACATGGGATACACCCCCTTGTTGAAAAAATTGTTCCTTAAATAACAACCAAGGAAAAATAATTAGCTTTTTCATTTTTCTGGAAGTTATTTTCTTCTCCAAATTATTTAACTTCAGAAAATAAGTGTACCAGGTAATTAATAAACTTTTTCCAAGTTTCCAAAAATTGTCCCATGATTTTTTTCATGTGTTTGATGGTTCTTTTTTCCTTTTTTCAGGATTTTTGACCATCTGGACAGTGTTTTTGACTTCCTTTCAACTTACCAAAAATTGTCCCTCAATTTTTATGGTTCTTTTTACCTTGTTTCAGGATTTTTGACCATCAGGACAGGTAAGTGCAGCAGGTAAGTATTATCTTTGATTAATTTTTGTTGTTTTTCAGGCTATTTGGAAGACAAAAAGATGGTCCAAGTCCAACTCCATCGGGTGGCACTGGCTGGGTTAGGTTAGGGTAAAGACCGTGGTTCCAGAAATCCGCAAAGAACCCAAGTGAGGTTATGTTTAGGGAAAGAGGGGGGTAGGGGTTAAGACAATTAGGTAAACGGTCCCGGGGCAGGGTCCAAGGCAAGGAACTTTGGGGATAGGGTGGGGTTTGGGGATAGGATAGGGAAACTCGGGTCTCTGCAGGCCCAGAACCAACGTTGTGCGCGGGCCTACCACGATTTCAAAGGTCTCAGACACCTAAAATCTCCCCTGTAGCTTTGAAAAACATCCCTCCCCTTGGTTAACACTTTGAGCTCTTCATTGCAAGTCTATTTGGCGCTACGTTTCGGTTTGACTTAACCTTCATCAGGCACAGACTTGCATTTTAATGTTTCTCCTGGCTGCTTCGATGCTAGAGTGATGAAAACTTTGTTCAACTGACCCTTTAAATACATGGGATACACCCCCTTGTTGAAAAAATTGTTCCTTAAATAACAACCAAGGAAAAATAATTAGCTTTTTCATTTTTCTGGAAGTTATTTTCTTCTCCAAATTATTTAACTTCAGAAAATAAGTGTACCAGGTAATTAATAAACTTTTTCCAAGTTTCCAAAAATTGTCCCATGATTTTTTTCATGTGTTTGATGGTTCTTTTTTCCTTTTTTCAGGATTTTTGACCATCTGGACAGTGTTTTTGACTTCCTTTCAACTTACCAAAAATTGTCCCTCAATTTTTATGGTTCTTTTTACCTTGTTTCAGGATTTTTGACCATCAGGACAGGTAAGTGCAGCAGGTAAGTATTATCTTTGATTAATTTTTGTTGTTTTTCAGGCTATTTGGAAGACAAAAAGATGGTCCAAGTCCAACTCCATCGGGTGGCACTGGCTGGGTTAGGTTAGGGTAAAGACCGTGGTTCCAGAAATCCGCAAAGAACCCAAGTGAGGTTATGTTTAGGGAAAGAGGGGGGTAGGGGTTAAGACAATTAGGTAAACGGTCCCGGGGCAGGGTCCAAGGCAAGGAACTTTGGGGATAGGGTGGGGTTTGGGGATAGGATAGGGAAACTCGGGTCTCTGCAGGCCCAGAACCAACGTTGTGCGCGGGCCTACCACGATTTCAAAGGTCTCAGACACCTAAAATCTCCCCTGTAGCTTTGAAAAACATCCCTCCCCTTGGTTAACACTTTGAGCTCTTCATTGCAAGTCTATTTGGCGCTACGTTTCGGTTTGACTTAACCTTCATCAGGCACAGACTTGCATTTTAATGTTTCTCCTGGCTGCTTCGATGCTAGAGTGATGAAAACTTTGTTCCGATGCTAGAGTGATGAAAACTTTGTTCCGATGCTAGAGTGATGAAAACTTTGTTCCGATGCTAGAGGGTTAGGGTTAGGGTTAGGGTTAGGGTTAGGGTAAGGGTTAGGGTTAGGGTTAGGGTTGGGTTAGGGTTAGGGTTAGGGTTAGGGTTAGGTTAGGGTAAAAAGACGTAGCTCTGGCGTAAACCCAGAGACCCACGTGGTGCACGGGCCTGCAACTCAGGCCTCATCTCCAGCGCTCTCCATACAAACGATCGACGGATATGGCGCCTGATAGATTGAAGTAGGCTAACGATCGTGTTTTGGGCTAGGCTGGGGAGAAATTAATTACCGAGCACTCCTACCCCAGATAGGGTAAAATAAGTCTTAAGGGATAGTGCCCGTAGAACGGTTTGAGGTCAGATACACCTAGGGTTATAAGAACGTAGGGTTGTGCTGATCTAGGGTTCTAGAACTTAAATTTAAAACTAACGGTTATGTTTAGGTTTAGAAATTTAGGTTTAGAGGTTAAAACTAATGGTTATGTTTAGGTTTAAGATTTTAGGTTAAGAGGTTAAAGCTAACGGTTATGCTTAGGTTTAAAGTTTTAGGTTTAGAGGTTAAAACTAATGGTTATATTTTGAGTACAGGGATAAGAGTCGGAATAAATCCTATTTAAGGTTAAGGGTGTGTGCTAAGATTAAGATTCCCTTTAACCCAACGATATCCTAAATTGTGAGACACGTCATCAGTAGTAAACCATAGAATCACAGGGTGTTTCGGCCTTCAATTACTATACACCCTCCTCCATGGCGGCCCGCCGTGGGTGGATCAGTCCCCGGCTCGTGTCCCATAGCCAATTAAATAAGTAATTTATGTTTATTCATTTATTAGTTTAAAATGTTGATTTAAACAAATGACCCTTTTAAAATCCTATTTATAATAGTGGTTGTAATTAAAGTTTATAGAGCTAAGGTTTAAATTTATTGAAAAAAACCTAGTAAATCTAAGATACACACACTCTAAAGTATTACTTATTTATTGATTTAACATTTAAATTAATTAAATAAACCTTTTTTAAAGTCCTATTTATAATACTGGTGTTATTAAAGTCTAGAGAACTAAGGTTTGAATTTATTGAAATTATATTAATACCACCTGAACCATCCTACAATCACTCTAAAATATTACTTATTTGTTTAAAATATTAATTTAAGCAAATAAACCCTTTTTAAAGTCCTATTTATAATACTGATGTAATTTAAGACTACAGAGCTAAGGTTTAAATTAACTAGCATTTTTTCTAAAACAGTCATAACCTTCATTCTATGCTAAATACAGTGAAGACTGGTAGATAACCAAGACTCACCTCTCTGCCAATGGCCCTTGTGTTAGCACCGCAAGGTTTCCGGAACCAATTGGACAGAGTGTTGCAACCTCAGGCTCCCAGCAGGTGACCCCAGATCGGGTCAGAAGACTTCTAATGGGTAGTTCTCCTGAGGAAAATCTTATCCAAACGACAGTAAAATCCCCAGCCAAGTTAAGTCTTAGTGGGAGGCCAACCCAGGTCCTTAGTAGGCTTATTTTTCACACTGATGGTAGATTTTAAATTTTTATTGTATTATTCAGTTGTTTATTGTTTACATTCAGTGTGTCACAAACATCACGTCGCAAAAAACGGCACGACTCTATCTTTTGTAGTTTAGGAGTTATTTCTTAAAATACACTCCAGATTTAGGTTGCCCAGAATGCTTTGGGGCGCAGTCGATTGTGGAACGCCAACGGGATAAAGAATCTCTAATATATGGAACGCCAACAAGGTAAAAAACTAAAATCTTATAGTTTAAAATATCTAATAAATGTCTCTAAATTAATATTTGGGCCACAGTTGCAGTCCAAACATTTTGTATAAGGATGGATCACAGTTGCAATCATCCTCATAAATCTAATTATCAATTTTTAACCTATTTTATAATAAATGAATCAGACTTTGTAGTTATTTTTAGAGCAAAGTCTGATATACTATGGCGCAGTGTACCTAATATTTAGAATTTTATCGCTTCTAATGTAATAATTTACTATTTTAAGTTAAATTATATAATAAGAGTCTCTAATTAGTGGTTTGGGCCAAAGTTTCAGCCAAAACATTTTGTATAAGGGTGGATCACAGTTGCAATCTCCCTCATATCCTAGTGAGCGATGTTTGACCTATTTAGTGAATAAATTGAATCAAGTATTATAAATGGTTTTAAGGCCTAATAACCTACGACGCATATTCTATCATTCTTGCCTGAGCTGTAACGCTCTGAAAGAAGCAGGATTGGACCAGCAGACGCCTATCTTAGGGCGTCGTGAGGCAGACAGCGATCAACAGAAGGTTGCTCGAGGACAGCATAAACCAGAGTCAGGACACGCAGTCTGAGCCTAAGCTAAAGAGTGCCCTCCGTCTCGGGGTGGCCCAAACCTCCGAGGGTGGCATGAAGTATTGGGTCGTTTTAGGCCTCTGCCCTCCTTTTGGTCCTTGAGGGTGCCTTGACCCCTAATCTAGATCCTGGCTATTCCAGATCGTGCTCTAGACGCATGCCCGACGACCCCTTGTGTGGCAATGCACTTACGCCTCCGACAGCTTCCCCCCATATCTCTTAGCGTGCCGCCGCCTACGAGCCTTTATTTTTCGGTCGTCCTAAGCAACGGATCTCCCGTGCCTTTCGGTCCAAACATTACAGCATGTGCTCATGTATGAGCTTCAATACTGTTGCCCCCAATTACTGGGGTGCCTGAGTGGGTGTCTAGATTACATTTAAATGAATATTAGTTAATTCAGTTGTTTTATGCATGTTGTATATAAAAGGAGGTTAACAGTTAGACTTTTTTAACCTCTGCCCACCAGGTTAAGATCAACCGTGGAGGTGGCCGGAGACAAGGTGACCGAGGGCGGCACTGGCCGGTTAGGTTAGGGTAAAAAGACGTAGCTCTGGCGTAAACCCAGAGACCCACGTGGTGCACGGGCCTGCAACTCAGGCCTCATCTCCAGCGCTCTCCATACAAACGATCGACGGATATGGCGCCTGATAGATTGAAGTAGGCTAACGATCGTGTTTTGGGCTAGGCTGGGGAGAAATTAATTACCGAGCACTCCTACCCCAGATAGGGTAAAATAAGTCTTAAGGGATAGTGCCCGTAGAACGGTTTGAGGTCAGATACACCTAGGGTTATAAGAACGTAGGGTTGTGCTGATCTAGGGTTCTAGAACTTAAATTTAAAACTAACGGTTATGTTTAGGTTTAGAAATTTAGGTTTAGAGGTTAAAACTAATGGTTATGTTTAGGTTTAAGATTTTAGGTTAAGAGGTTAAAGCTAACGGTTATGCTTAGGTTTAAAGTTTTAGGTTTAGAGGTTAAAACTAATGGTTATATTTTGAGTACAGGGATAAGAGTCGGAATAAATCCTATTTAAGGTTAAGGGTGTGTGCTAAGATTAAGATTCCCTTTAACCCAACGATATCCTAAATTGTGAGACACGTCATCAGTAGTAAACCATAGAATCACAGGGTGTTTCGGCCTTCAATTACTATACACCCTCCTCCATGGCGGCCCGCCGTGGGTGGATCAGTCCCCGGCTCGTGTCCCATAGCCAATTAAATAAGTAATTTATGTTTATTCATTTATTAGTTTAAAATGTTGATTTAAACAAATGACCCTTTTAAAATCCTATTTATAATAGTGGTTGTAATTAAAGTTTATAGAGCTAAGGTTTAAATTTATTGAAAAAAACCTAGTAAATCTAAGATACACACACTCTAAAGTATTACTTATTTATTGATTTAACATTTAAATTAATTAAATAAACCTTTTTTAAAGTCCTATTTATAATACTGGTGTTATTAAAGTCTAGAGAACTAAGGTTTGAATTTATTGAAATTATATTAATACCACCTGAACCATCCTACAATCACTCTAAAATATTACTTATTTGTTTAAAATATTAATTTAAGCAAATAAACCCTTTTTAAAGTCCTATTTATAATACTGATGTAATTTAAGACTACAGAGCTAAGGTTTAAATTAACTAGCATTTTTTCTAAAACAGTCATAACCTTCATTCTATGCTAAATACAGTGAAGACTGGTAGATAACCAAGACTCACCTCTCTGCCAATGGCCCTTGTGTTAGCACCGCAAGGTTTCCGGAACCAATTGGACAGAGTGTTGCAACCTCAGGCTCCCAGCAGGTGACCCCAGATCGGGTCAGAAGACTTCTAATGGGTAGTTCTCCTGAGGAAAATCTTATCCAAACGACAGTAAAATCCCCAGCCAAGTTAAGTCTTAGTGGGAGGCCAACCCAGGTCCTTAGTAGGCTTATTTTTCACACTGATGGTAGATTTTAAATTTTTATTGTATTATTCAGTTGTTTATTGTTTACATTCAGTGTGTCACAAACATCACGTCGCAAAAAACGGCACGACTCTATCTTTTGTAGTTTAGGAGTTATTTCTTAAAATACACTCCAGATTTAGGTTGCCCAGAATGCTTTGGGGCGCAGTCGATTGTGGAACGCCAACGGGATAAAGAATCTCTAATATATGGAACGCCAACAAGGTAAAAAACTAAAATCTTATAGTTTAAAATATCTAATAAATGTCTCTAAATTAATATTTGGGCCACAGTTGCAGTCCAAACATTTTGTATAAGGATGGATCACAGTTGCAATCATCCTCATAAATCTAATTATCAATTTTTAACCTATTTTATAATAAATGAATCAGACTTTGTAGTTATTTTTAGAGCAAAGTCTGATATACTATGGCGCAGTGTACCTAATATTTAGAATTTTATCGCTTCTAATGTAATAATTTACTATTTTAAGTTAAATTATATAATAAGAGTCTCTAATTAGTGGTTTGGGCCAAAGTTTCAGCCAAAACATTTTGTATAAGGGTGGATCACAGTTGCAATCTCCCTCATATCCTAGTGAGCGATGTTTGACCTATTTAGTGAATAAATTGAATCAAGTATTATAAATGGTTTTAAGGCCTAATAACCTACGACGCATATTCTATCATTCTTGCCTGAGCTGTAACGCTCTGAAAGAAGCAGGATTGGACCAGCAGACGCCTATCTTAGGGCGTCGTGAGGCAGACAGCGATCAACAGAAGGTTGCTCGAGGACAGCATAAACCAGAGTCAGGACACGCAGTCTGAGCCTAAGCTAAAGAGTGCCCTCCGTCTCGGGGTGGCCCAAACCTCCGAGGGTGGCATGAAGTATTGGGTCGTTTTAGGCCTCTGCCCTCCTTTTGGTCCTTGAGGGTGCCTTGACCCCTAATCTAGATCCTGGCTATTCCAGATCGTGCTCTAGACGCATGCCCGACGACCCCTTGTGTGGCAATGCACTTACGCCTCCGACAGCTTCCCCCCATATCTCTTAGCGTGCCGCCGCCTACGAGCCTTTATTTTTCGGTCGTCCTAAGCAACGGATCTCCCGTGCCTTTCGGTCCAAACATTACAGCATGTGCTCATGTATGAGCTTCAATACTGTTGCCCCCAATTACTGGGGTGCCTGAGTGGGTGTCTAGATTACATTTAAATGAATATTAGTTAATTCAGTTGTTTTATGCATGTTGTATATAAAAGGAGGTTAACAGTTAGACTTTTTTAACCTCTGCCCACCAGGTTAAGATCAACCGTGGAGGTGGCCGGAGACAAGGTGACCGAGGGCGGCACTGGCCGGTTAGGTTAGGGTAAAAAGACGTAGCTCTGGCGTAAACCCAGAGACCCACGTGGTGCACGGGCCTGCAACTCAGGCCTCATCTCCAGCGCTCTCCATACAAACGATCGACGGATATGGCGCCTGATAGATTGAAGTAGGCTAACGATCGTGTTTTGGGCTAGGCTGGGGAGAAATTAATTACCGAGCACTCCTACCCCAGATAGGGTAAAATAAGTCTTAAGGGATAGTGCCCGTAGAACGGTTTGAGGTCAGATACACCTAGGGTTATAAGAACGTAGGGTTGTGCTGATCTAGGGTTCTAGAACTTAAATTTAAAACTAACGGTTATGTTTAGGTTTAGAAATTTAGGTTTAGAGGTTAAAACTAATGGTTATGTTTAGGTTTAAGATTTTAGGTTAAGAGGTTAAAGCTAACGGTTATGCTTAGGTTTAAAGTTTTAGGTTTAGAGGTTAAAACTAATGGTTATATTTTGAGTACAGGGATAAGAGTCGGAATAAATCCTATTTAAGGTTAAGGGTGTGTGCTAAGATTAAGATTCCCTTTAACCCAACGATATCCTAAATTGTGAGACACGTCATCAGTAGTAAACCATAGAATCACAGGGTGTTTCGGCCTTCAATTACTATACACCCTCCTCCATGGCGGCCCGCCGTGGGTGGATCAGTCCCCGGCTCGTGTCCCATAGCCAATTAAATAAGTAATTTATGTTTATTCATTTATTAGTTTAAAATGTTGATTTAAACAAATGACCCTTTTAAAATCCTATTTATAATAGTGGTTGTAATTAAAGTTTATAGAGCTAAGGTTTAAATTTATTGAAAAAAACCTAGTAAATCTAAGATACACACACTCTAAAGTATTACTTATTTATTGATTTAACATTTAAATTAATTAAATAAACCTTTTTTAAAGTCCTATTTATAATACTGGTGTTATTAAAGTCTAGAGAACTAAGGTTTGAATTTATTGAAATTATATTAATACCACCTGAACCATCCTACAATCACTCTAAAATATTACTTATTTGTTTAAAATATTAATTTAAGCAAATAAACCCTTTTTAAAGTCCTATTTATAATACTGATGTAATTTAAGACTACAGAGCTAAGGTTTAAATTAACTAGCATTTTTTCTAAAACAGTCATAACCTTCATTCTATGCTAAATACAGTGAAGACTGGTAGATAACCAAGACTCACCTCTCTGCCAATGGCCCTTGTGTTAGCACCGCAAGGTTTCCGGAACCAATTGGACAGAGTGTTGCAACCTCAGGCTCCCAGCAGGTGACCCCAGATCGGGTCAGAAGACTTCTAATGGGTAGTTCTCCTGAGGAAAATCTTATCCAAACGACAGTAAAATCCCCAGCCAAGTTAAGTCTTAGTGGGAGGCCAACCCAGGTCCTTAGTAGGCTTATTTTTCACACTGATGGTAGATTTTAAATTTTTATTGTATTATTCAGTTGTTTATTGTTTACATTCAGTGTGTCACAAACATCACGTCGCAAAAAACGGCACGACTCTATCTTTTGTAGTTTAGGAGTTATTTCTTAAAATACACTCCAGATTTAGGTTGCCCAGAATGCTTTGGGGCGCAGTCGATTGTGGAACGCCAACGGGATAAAGAATCTCTAATATATGGAACGCCAACAAGGTAAAAAACTAAAATCTTATAGTTTAAAATATCTAATAAATGTCTCTAAATTAATATTTGGGCCACAGTTGCAGTCCAAACATTTTGTATAAGGATGGATCACAGTTGCAATCATCCTCATAAATCTAATTATCAATTTTTAACCTATTTTATAATAAATGAATCAGACTTTGTAGTTATTTTTAGAGCAAAGTCTGATATACTATGGCGCAGTGTACCTAATATTTAGAATTTTATCGCTTCTAATGTAATAATTTACTATTTTAAGTTAAATTATATAATAAGAGTCTCTAATTAGTGGTTTGGGCCAAAGTTTCAGCCAAAACATTTTGTATAAGGGTGGATCACAGTTGCAATCTCCCTCATATCCTAGTGAGCGATGTTTGACCTATTTAGTGAATAAATTGAATCAAGTATTATAAATGGTTTTAAGGCCTAATAACCTACGACGCATATTCTATCATTCTTGCCTGAGCTGTAACGCTCTGAAAGAAGCAGGATTGGACCAGCAGACGCCTATCTTAGGGCGTCGTGAGGCAGACAGCGATCAACAGAAGGTTGCTCGAGGACAGCATAAACCAGAGTCAGGACACGCAGTCTGAGCCTAAGCTAAAGAGTGCCCTCCGTCTCGGGGTGGCCCAAACCTCCGAGGGTGGCATGAAGTATTGGGTCGTTTTAGGCCTCTGCCCTCCTTTTGGTCCTTGAGGGTGCCTTGACCCCTAATCTAGATCCTGGCTATTCCAGATCGTGCTCTAGACGCATGCCCGACGACCCCTTGTGTGGCAATGCACTTACGCCTCCGACAGCTTCCCCCCATATCTCTTAGCGTGCCGCCGCCTACGAGCCTTTATTTTTCGGTCGTCCTAAGCAACGGATCTCCCGTGCCTTTCGGTCCAAACATTACAGCATGTGCTCATGTATGAGCTTCAATACTGTTGCCCCCAATTACTGGGGTGCCTGAGTGGGTGTCTAGATTACATTTAAATGAATATTAGTTAATTCAGTTGTTTTATGCATGTTGTATATAAAAGGAGGTTAACAGTTAGACTTTTTTAACCTCTGCCCACCAGGTTAAGATCAACCGTGGAGGTGGCCGGAGACAAGGTGACCGAGGGCGGCACTGGCCGGTTAGGTTAGGGTAAAAAGACGTAGCTCTGGCGTAAACCCAGAGACCCACGTGGTGCACGGGCCTGCAACTCAGGCCTCATCTCCAGCGCTCTCCATACAAACGATCGACGGATATGGCGCCTGATAGATTGAAGTAGGCTAACGATCGTGTTTTGGGCTAGGCTGGGGAGAAATTAATTACCGAGCACTCCTACCCCAGATAGGGTAAAATAAGTCTTAAGGGATAGTGCCCGTAGAACGGTTTGAGGTCAGATACACCTAGGGTTATAAGAACGTAGGGTTGTGCTGATCTAGGGTTCTAGAACTTAAATTTAAAACTAACGGTTATGTTTAGGTTTAGAAATTTAGGTTTAGAGGTTAAAACTAATGGTTATGTTTAGGTTTAAGATTTTAGGTTAAGAGGTTAAAGCTAACGGTTATGCTTAGGTTTAAAGTTTTAGGTTTAGAGGTTAAAACTAATGGTTATATTTTGAGTACAGGGATAAGAGTCGGAATAAATCCTATTTAAGGTTAAGGGTGTGTGCTAAGATTAAGATTCCCTTTAACCCAACGATATCCTAAATTGTGAGACACGTCATCAGTAGTAAACCATAGAATCACAGGGTGTTTCGGCCTTCAATTACTATACACCCTCCTCCATGGCGGCCCGCCGTGGGTGGATCAGTCCCCGGCTCGTGTCCCATAGCCAATTAAATAAGTAATTTATGTTTATTCATTTATTAGTTTAAAATGTTGATTTAAACAAATGACCCTTTTAAAATCCTATTTATAATAGTGGTTGTAATTAAAGTTTATAGAGCTAAGGTTTAAATTTATTGAAAAAAACCTAGTAAATCTAAGATACACACACTCTAAAGTATTACTTATTTATTGATTTAACATTTAAATTAATTAAATAAACCTTTTTTAAAGTCCTATTTATAATACTGGTGTTATTAAAGTCTAGAGAACTAAGGTTTGAATTTATTGAAATTATATTAATACCACCTGAACCATCCTACAATCACTCTAAAATATTACTTATTTGTTTAAAATATTAATTTAAGCAAATAAACCCTTTTTAAAGTCCTATTTATAATACTGATGTAATTTAAGACTACAGAGCTAAGGTTTAAATTAACTAGCATTTTTTCTAAAACAGTCATAACCTTCATTCTATGCTAAATACAGTGAAGACTGGTAGATAACCAAGACTCACCTCTCTGCCAATGGCCCTTGTGTTAGCACCGCAAGGTTTCCGGAACCAATTGGACAGAGTGTTGCAACCTCAGGCTCCCAGCAGGTGACCCCAGATCGGGTCAGAAGACTTCTAATGGGTAGTTCTCCTGAGGAAAATCTTATCCAAACGACAGTAAAATCCCCAGCCAAGTTAAGTCTTAGTGGGAGGCCAACCCAGGTCCTTAGTAGGCTTATTTTTCACACTGATGGTAGATTTTAAATTTTTATTGTATTATTCAGTTGTTTATTGTTTACATTCAGTGTGTCACAAACATCACGTCGCAAAAAACGGCACGACTCTATCTTTTGTAGTTTAGGAGTTATTTCTTAAAATACACTCCAGATTTAGGTTGCCCAGAATGCTTTGGGGCGCAGTCGATTGTGGAACGCCAACGGGATAAAGAATCTCTAATATATGGAACGCCAACAAGGTAAAAAACTAAAATCTTATAGTTTAAAATATCTAATAAATGTCTCTAAATTAATATTTGGGCCACAGTTGCAGTCCAAACATTTTGTATAAGGATGGATCACAGTTGCAATCATCCTCATAAATCTAATTATCAATTTTTAACCTATTTTATAATAAATGAATCAGACTTTGTAGTTATTTTTAGAGCAAAGTCTGATATACTATGGCGCAGTGTACCTAATATTTAGAATTTTATCGCTTCTAATGTAATAATTTACTATTTTAAGTTAAATTATATAATAAGAGTCTCTAATTAGTGGTTTGGGCCAAAGTTTCAGCCAAAACATTTTGTATAAGGGTGGATCACAGTTGCAATCTCCCTCATATCCTAGTGAGCGATGTTTGACCTATTTAGTGAATAAATTGAATCAAGTATTATAAATGGTTTTAAGGCCTAATAACCTACGACGCATATTCTATCATTCTTGCCTGAGCTGTAACGCTCTGAAAGAAGCAGGATTGGACCAGCAGACGCCTATCTTAGGGCGTCGTGAGGCAGACAGCGATCAACAGAAGGTTGCTCGAGGACAGCATAAACCAGAGTCAGGACACGCAGTCTGAGCCTAA
>NW_026520996.1:987500-1020000 GCF_024256425.1 Clarias gariepinus | reverse complement strand
ATCTGTTTTTTCAATACTTGGAAAAGGATTCCCAGTTGACTGATGGCACTTAGTTATTAACCTAGTTAACCCAGTGTAAGTATGTATCCAGTGAAACTTTAAAGCACTTTTTTTAAGTCGCTTTGGATAAGAGCGTCTGCCAAATGCCTAAATGTAAACAGATAATTAACTAAACTGTAACTCTTCAAACGTGACAGATATTACCCAGTGTTCTTCTGCTCTGTCTGTTTGTGTGTGATTGAGGTATACAGCACTTACTGCCCCATTTAATGTCATAGAAAAGGAAACTGCCACAAGCACTAATGTAAGCATCCACCCAATGCTCTGGGAGGGGAATGTGACTGGATGAGTTATGACTGGACCATCAGAAGGTGGAGTGGTGTTGAAGACCATCAGAAACTTAACAGGAATTTAGGAGCATCGGTGTTTGGTGAAGAGGAGCTGAAGGAGACTGTGAGGGTCAGTGTGGTAAGAAGCTGAAGGATGTCACTGGTTTTGTGTGTTGGGGGTAATTGTATAATGGTCAAAGGAATCCAGTAAATATGAGATGGTAGAGACCAGCAGAAACAAAGCTCATTCCAGAGGCCAAAAAAATGACATGAAGTTCTGCAGGGAGGAAGAAGACCATTATGGAGCATCTTGGGGGAGTCATAATAAACATTCCTGCATTCCTAACAGTCATCAAGCATGAGTCAGCTACCCCAGCACACACACACACACACACACACACACACAGTCATGAGGTTCTCACAAATCTTTTCTGTTAAGAGTTTACAGCTCAGCAACCTTAAAACAAACAGGATGTAGATGCTGTGTGTGTGTGTGTGTGTGTGTGTGTGTGTGTGTGTGTGTGTGTGTGTGTGTGTGTGTGTGTGAGAGAGAGAGAAAGAGAGAGAGACAGAGGTGCTGCAATGAATTATGCAGTAATGTGTCATGGTGGAACTGCTAAATGCTGATACAGTGACAGTGACAGACAGATGGACAGACAGATAGACGGACAGACAGACAGACAGACAGTGTGACTCACTTTCCAGGCCTGAAGTCATGTGGGAATGTTCAAATATTACATCACTTCATTTAGGAGCAGTCTTACCGTCCCGTCCCAATTGCAGGTATTCAGCTGTATGCAGGATAATTACAGCATTTATTACTAAGCCGCACTGTAAACACACACAACTCCTGACAGACAGAGGGATAACACATGGAACTCACACACCTGGAACACATGTGGGGGGACTTACACATCTCACACAGTAACTCTGGATAGCCTTTCCTTTACATCATGTACACCAGTAAAAGACCTTGGTATAATTATAGATTCCAGGCTATTATTTGAAGCTCATGTAGATAATTGTACTAGTATAGCCTTACCTTACTTCTACTTCTAATACCTTACTACTGTATGTGACATCACCCCTATCTTATCCACACTGCATTGGCTCCCAGTGAATTTTAAAATACTAGTATTGACCTATAAATCACTAAATTGTCTCACACCACAAAAAGTAAACAAAAAGTGAAGGCTATTTGTTGGTGCCTAATATTATATATACTCAGCAAAAAGAAACAGAAACGTCCTCTGACTTTCAACTGTTTTTACTTTCAGTAAACTTAATGTGTAAATATTTGTATGAACACTAAAAGAGTCAACACCATAAGACATAAACTAAAAATGTTTCCCAATGTGTCCCTGAATAAAGGGAGGCTCAAAATCAAAAGTACCAGTCAGTATCTGGTGGCCACCAGCTGCTTGAAGTACTGCAGTGCATCTCCTCCTCATGGACTGCCTATTGCGGACAGTCTGAGCACTGATGGAGGGATCGTGTGTTCCTGGTGTGACTCGGGCAGTTGTTGTGGCCATCCTGTACCTGTCACGCAGGTGTGATATTCGGATGTACCCATCCTGTGCAGGTGTTGTTACACGTGGTCCTCCACTGCGAGGATGATCGGCCGTCCTTCCCGTCTCCCTGTAGCGCCATCTTAGGCGTCTCACGGTGCGGACATGGCGATTTATCGCCCTAGCCACATCAGCGGTCCTCATGCCTCCCTGCAGCATGCCTAATGCACGTTCACGCAGATGAGCAGGGACCCTGGGCATCTTTCTTTGGGTGTTTTTCACAGTCGGTAGACAAGTCTCTTTAGTGTCCTGCGTTTTTAGAACTGTGACCTTAAATGCCTACTTTCTGTAAGCTGTTAAGGTCTTAACGACCATTCCACAGGTGCATGTTAATTAATTGATTATAGTTAATTGAACATGCATGGAAAACATTGTTTAAACCCTTTACAAATACAAATCTGTAAAGTTATTTGGATTTTTACAACATTATTGTTGAAATACACAGTCCTGAAAAAGGGACGTTTCTTTTTTGCTGAGTATATATGAAAACTACAGCTGGGGGCAGAGCTGTTCCTTACAAAGTCCGAAGTTATGGAATGGTCTCCCAATTAGTGTTCGGGACTCAGACACAGTCTCAGTGTTTAAGTCCAGGCTAAAAACCTATTTATTTAGCCAAGCATTTTTGTAAATAGATTAGCTTTGGGTAAAGGAGCAGATCTGGGGGACTCATGGACGTAGAGTATTATGGTAAACTGGTATGTTTGGATGCTGTCCTCCTCACTCTCATTGATCAGGTTTGTTAACGGTGAGGTGATTGGTCGCTTTACATCTCAGTTCCCCCTCATGTCTGTGTTTCCTTCTGGTTCTCCCTTTTAGTAATGATGTCATAGTTAGTCCTGGTGGAGTCTCTGCATTCACTCTACAGTTAATATACAATTACATTATACATTGGAACCTTGGATTGTGAGCATAATTCATACTGCAAGCGTGTTTGTATTTCAAAAGAAATAATGCCCATAAGAAATAATAAAAACTCATATTAAATATATTAAATACATAAAATAATGTAGTGTAAAGCTGCTTTGTGACAATGTTTGTTACTAAAATGCTAAACAAATAAGACATCATTTAATTGAATTGTTCTGAATTATGTCTTATGTAATTGTTGGTTAGCAAACAAAACCCTGCAGCTGTGCCCTTAACTCCCACAATCCCTAACAACTGCTGAGTTTATGTTGATATGGTTGAGAGTTGCCAATACTTTTTGCAGGATAGTGTAGTGCAATGGTTCTCAAACATTTTTTTGTCATTCCCCACTTAAGGGGGTGGGTTTTGAAACAAAATGATAACGAAATCAACCAAGTTTACTATTTATTGAAATGTTAATTTCTAAACCAATAAGATCAAATAACACCAAGTTCAAAACAGATCAAATACACGTGCAATTGTTTTAACAGACTTACTTCGTCACTTATCTAGAGCTTTCTTTCAAAGAAGTCGAGTGGCTAATTACATTTACATTTACATTTAGGCATTTGGCAGACGCTCTTATCCAGAGCGACTTACAAAAAGTGCACCCTCGATCCCTGAGAGATGGTGGAATGAGGCGAGCAGTGCTGGAGGTTTGGAGGGAACGTGGTGCAGTGCGTGGGGTGATTAGCGCAGAGAGGTAAGTGGGTGCTAGGCCATTATTAGCTTTGTAGGCAAGCATCAGTGTTTTGAATTTGATGCGGGCAGCTACAGGAAGCCAGTGCAGGGAGCGGAGGAGTGGGGTGGTGTGGGAGAACTTGGGGAGGTTAAAAACGAGACGTGCTGCTGCATTCTGGATCAGTTGCAGAGGACGAATTGTGGACAGAGGCAGGCCTGCCAGGAGTGAGTTGCAGTAGTCCAGTCTTGAAATAACAAGGGACTGAATGAGCACCTGAGTAGCCTGTGAAGAAAGAAATGGGCGAATTCTTCTGATATTGTAAAGAAGAAATCGACAAGAGCGAGTAAGGTTAGCGATGTGTGGGGAAAATGACAGATGATTGTCCACGGTTACCCCAAGATTGCGGGCGGTGGCTGAAGGAGTGATTTGGTTGTTGTCCATGGATATCACAAGGTCTTGACTTGGAGATGAGTTTATTAACGTGACTGGGGTGTGTTGTCTCTAAGTGTCTTCCTACTTTGTTGGGTCTCGTGCTGTCTGCTGCCAGCGGTTTAAGACCCAAAACACACACGTGTCTCTCCTCTGCCCCCACCATCCCCACCATAAATCCAAGCGTAACATACAGTAGGCTTCATCATGTTTTCCTTTCGGCTGGCTTTTTGGTTGATTCGACTGATGGTGCTGAATCACCTGCTTTTTTGTGGTCCATGTAACAAATGTATTGACGTTATTACGCTCACTACATACAGTACGCTACTGACCCGGTTTGTGTCCGCGGTAAAGTTAGTTTTATATTCGCATCTCCGAATTCAACAGCTGCGTAAATAAACCCGCAAATAAGATACTCAGATACAGTTCCTCTCTACATTGTCTTTCAGCTACATCCGCCTTAAATTATACACGTTTAAAAGCATAAACACCATTATTCTTTACGGTGCAACGAGTGATTTAGGGATCATCGCAAAAATGCCGCACACCAACAAAAAGCGTAGAACGATATCGATCTTCCCTTCTGTTCAGCGCCTAAAGGATCAAAAAGTAACTTTGTTGCCGCACTGGAAACTAGAAATGCCAGACTAGTACTGACCGAAATGTGAATTTGTATGATTCAAAATGGTCAGTTTGTCCCTGGTGAGCAAGCCGAGGGCGACAGTGGCAAGGAAAAACTCCCTGAGATGGTAATAGGAAGAAACCTTGAGAGGAACCAGACTCAACAGGGAACCCATCCTCATCTGGGTGAAACAGAAAGCAGTAAATGATCTGCATTTATACAGTGTGTAGGGTGGGAGGCAGTTCAGCTATAATAGCTGATGTTAATTGATGTTAATATGGAGTCCAGGTAGTTATTGAAGACCCAGGTAGACTTGTAAGAAGTTCCAGTCCTGAACTATCGAACTGTCAAGTCCCCAGAGAAACAGTTGCCAACACCAGTCAGGGCCAGAACCATTTTCTAGGTAGAGAGAATCATCCCCAGACACCAGACGCATTCCAGAGAGACACACGGGGCATCCATGTGACGAGATCTTCAGCCAGAAGCGGGGCACCAGGATGGGTCAGACAGGTCCGGAGGGCAGAGGGAGTCTGGATCACTGGCAGCTCAGGAACGACATGTGTAGCTCGACAGAGAGAGAGAAAGAGTGAAAGGGGGAGACAGGAGGAGAGAGGAAAGAGAAAGAGGAGGAGAAAGAGAAGAAGAGGAGAGATGGCAGTTAGGTCTGGTCACAGTCACACAATGTATAATGTGAACGTATATTAACTGTAGAGTGCAAGCAGGGACTCCGGCAGGACTAACTATGACATCATAACTAAAAGGGAGAGCCAGAAGGAAACACAAACATGAGGGGGAACTGAGATGTAAAGCAAACAACAGCATCCAAACATACCAGTTCACCATAATACTCTACGTCCATGAGTCCCCCAGATCTGCTCCTTTACCTATGGCTAATCTATTTATAAAAATGCTTGGCTAAATAAATAGGTTTTTAGCCTGGACTTAAACACTGAGACTGTGTCTGAGTCCCGAACACTATTTGGAAGACTATTCCATAACTTTGGCGCTTTGTAAGAAAAAGCTCTGCCCCCAGCTGTATTTTTCATAATACGCGGTACTAACAAGCAGCCTGCATCCTTTGATCGAAGTAGGCGTGGTGGATCGTAAGACACTAGCAGTTCGCTCAGGTACTGCGGCGCGAGACCATTTAATGCTTTATATGTCAAGAGTGGTATTTTAAAATCAATGCGAAATTTCACAGGGAGCCAATGGAGTGAAGATAAGATAGGGGTGATGTGCTCATATCTTCTGGTTCTAGTGAGGACTCTCGCTGCTGCATTCTGGACTAGCTGAAGCTTATTTATGCATCTAGCTGAACAACCAGACAGTAAGGCATTACAATAGTCCAACCTAGAGGTGATAAAAGCATGAACTAGTTTTTCTGCATCGTTTAGCGACAATAAATTTCATATTCTGGCAATATTTCTGAGGTGAAAAAATGCTATCCTGGTAATATTATGTACATAAGCTTCAAATGAAAGGCTGGAATCAATAATCAAGCCAAGGTCTTTCACTGTTGCATTTGATGGAACAGAAAGGTCATCTAAAGTTACGGTGTGATCTAAAATTTTACTCCTAGCTGTATGCGGTCCTATGACTAGAACTTCTGTCTTAACCGGATTTAGCAGAAGGAAGTTCACTTTTTGTAAGTCGCTCTGGATAAGAGCGTCTGCCAAATGCCTAAATGTAAATGTAAATGTAAGTTAATTAACATCCAATTTCTTATGTCCTGCACACATTGCTCAATTTTAGTAAGCTGTTTTTTCTCATCAGATTTTGCTGAGACATATCGTCAGCATAACAATAAACTGATACCATGCTTACGGATTATGTTGCCCAGAGGAAGCATGTAAAGGGAAAAAAGCAGTACACATATATAATACCAAATGTTTCCTTATATATTGCTCCTCTGGAATTAACACGACGTTAAATCGTTATTGTTGCACTATGGCTCCACTTTTTCTCTGATGTTATTTTAATTTACTTGTATTAATGATCCATTTCTTTGCGTGTGATTGTTTAGTTTCCAGTGTCCGATCTTTATTGTCAATAAAGAAAAGCGTGAATTAGAATAGGTACTGTCCTATTATTTTCCACTAATTCCCTCCCGTTCATTGCGCCCCGCCTGTCATGTCAGTATTCCCCACTAGGGGGGCGCAACACACTTTGCGAACCACGGGTGTAGTAAGTAACATTGGAGTTCAGTGTCCTGAGTGAAGATGGTGTGCATGTGTGTGGGTGCATGTGTCAGTGATGACTGTATTGATCTACTCCTTCCTGTGTGTGAGTGTGTGTGTGTGTGTGTGTGTGTGTGTGTATCCATTAGCCCTAACTTACAAAACCCAGTGTTAATGGTGTGTACTCTTCACCCTGTGACACTTTATGGGTTCTAAAGTGGGAGCAATTATACTACAGAGATGATGCACAGTGTCTTTGTGGGGGTCGGGGGAGGAGACTTGAGTTGGAGGGTTGTTCACGCATTTCCGGTGTGTTACTTTTTCAGGCTGTGTCCCAAATGCCACCCTGTTCCATATTCCCTACAGTGCAGACTCTCATGTACCATCTGGAGCCTCAAAGCTTAAAACAGTGGTGTGTGTGTGTGTGTGTGTGTGTGTGTGTGTGTGTGTGTGTGTGTGTGTGTGTAGACATATCCCACTGTGTGTGACCTCAGGGAATCAACTAAAATGTTCTAATGGAGTTGTAATTAACCCATTATCATTACAACTAATGACTCTGAGGCTTTTAGTCGTTACTGCATGTGAACTAGAACAGAACAGAACAATCCTCTGCTAAGTAACTGCAGACTCCAGAACCACGTTCACACATTTTATTTTCGCAGTATACAGTATGGCTGTACTGATCTCCTCTATTCAAAATAGTGTTTGTCCACTGATGGAAACTTCAAAGCACTTTCTGTAAGTGACTCTGGATAAGAGAGTCCGCCAAATGCCTAAATGTTAATGTTAATGCAATATGAAGAAACCTTGAGAGGAACCAGACTCAACAGGGAACCCATCCTCATCTGGGTGATAACGGATAGCAGGGATTGACCTGCACTCATACTGTGTGTTAGGAGGCTGGAGGTTCAGTATAACAGGAGATGTGGAGAAGTTCATATGGAGTCCAGTTTATTATTGGGCTCACAAGCTCACATTAACACATTTTAGTAAAATCTTTAACTTTACAGCAAAAACTAAAACCTCTGTAAATTTCTCAGCTGTGTCCATCAGTAAAGCAGTTCTCTGTACGGTTCCTCTCCCAGCAGTGTGCAGATCCTTAACAACAAGCAGGAATGTCTGAGGAGCTCAACTGGAACTGAAGTTCTGCAGGAGGAAAACCTCTGACCAAACCTGGACATCAGACACATTCAACCAGAACTGGAGTCTAACACACACACTGTCTGTAAATTAACTATTCACAGCGTGCGCACACACACACACACACACACACACACAGGCACGCCACGGTGGCTTAGTGGTTAGCACTGCTGCCTTGATTCTCCTGGATCCGCGTTCAATTCCCACCTTGGGTCTTGTGCATGACATTCGCATGTTCTCCCTGTTCTTGGTGAGTTTCCTCTGGGTTCTTCAGTTTCTTCCCATAGTCCAAAAACATGCAGCAAGTTGTTGTTCCCAAATTGCCTGAAGTATGTGAATGTTGACCCGAAGTCCTACCATGGTCATACAAGATGGGAATAAATACAATGGTCTCCAGCAGCCTCAACAGTCCCTAGTTGGACAACAGAGGTTCCTAGACGGATGGATTGAAATACACATCACTTACTATTTATTCCTAACTGCAAAGTCTGTACATAGAGACACACAAACTATTTAACAAACACGTTATACTGTTATGTCCATCTTAGTCTTATTTGAACTTTTATAGTCTTATTTATGTTTAATGTGTATAAGTTTGTTTGTGTTTGTGTGTATCTCTGTGTATGTGTGTATGTATGTGTGTGTGTGTGTGTACAGTGGCAAGAAAAAAAGTATGTAAACCTTTTGGAATCTCCTGGTTTTCTGCATTGATTTGTCATAGAATGTGTTCTGATCTTCATGTAAGACAATGAGAATTAACAGATATAATGTTCCTAAAATAATAACACAAAAAATCTGATATTTCATGTTTTTATTGAGAACAACCAAAAATACCTCATAGTGTTAGTGGAGAAAGTAAGTGAATCTAGAGGTAAAAAGCCTAAAACAAAGCTGGAGTCTGGTTAATGTAATGTCATACATTTTTAAGAAAATAAGTTTCTGAGGTGTGGACTAGAGATACTAATAATCACTTCAACTTTAAAAACCACTTCAACTTTTTGAGTTCGCTCCAAACAAGAGGAATAGATGAATGTGATCCATGCCTCACCAAAAGGAGCTTTTAGAGAATATATGATCAAGAACGGTTGATTTACATAAAGCTGGAAAGAGTCACAAAGACTCAACACTGAGGTACAGAGAGAACCCTGAGTGACAGCCAGAGAGTTGAGGGCATCACTGGAACTGAATAACATCTGTGTTCAGGAGTCTACAGAAGGTAAAACACTAAATGAGTAAAGTTTCCATGGCAGGACACCACAAAGGAAGCCGCTGCTTATTACAAAGAACATTGCTGCAGGCCTGAAGTTTGTGGAAGAGAACACTGACACTCCACTGATGAAATTAAGATTGAACTGTTTGGAAAGAACACACAGCACTACATCTGGTATGAAAAGGGCACAGTGCATCATCATGAGAACATCCTCCCAACCCTAGGTATGGAAACATCATGATTAGACCTGCTGGCCAGCTTGTAGTCATAAGGGAGGAAATGAATTCCCAAGTGTATCAAAAGATTCTTGGGAATAATGTGAGAATGTCTGTACGTCAGCTGGAACTAGAAGTCGGGTGATGCCACAGGACAAAGACCCCAAACCCCGGGGCGAGTCCACAACAGAACGGCTTCAGGAAAACTGAATCCTCCCTTTGGAGCGGCCGAGTCAGAGCCCAGACCTCGACACAATGGAGATGCTGTGGAGTGACATGAAGAGGAACCGAGCTAAAGAAGTTCTGCCAGGGAGAACGGGCCATTCATTCACTTCTTCCACTTATTTATGTTTAATGAGTGTGTTCAATAAAGACGTGTGTGTGTGTGTGTGTGTGTACATTTAAATATCCAGAGCTGAGTAATAAGGCCGATAAGAGTAAAAACACACACTAGTACAGTAACAGTAATAAATAATAAATCTATATGTAATAAGGAGTCCAGACATTCAGTCCAGTATAACCTCACACTGCTCCCTTCGTGAACGCGCACCTTGTCCGCTCCGTGAACGCGCATTTAAAGCCCTAACAGGCGTGCCGGGTTATTCTTCTTCCCGGTGGGCGTGGTCTGCGGGTGATTGATGTGTCGGTAAGCCCCGCCCCCGAGCTCTCGGCACAAAGCGGCAGCAGCATCCCGGAGCGCGAGACGGTAACAGCTCCGTCAGTCTCTCTCCGCTCAGACCGGACACACACACACACACACACACACACACCGGGAGGAGTTCTCTCACGCGCTCCGGGTCTGGGGTCGGGCTGTGGATGTGACCGGGAGTAACCCCGCACACACCGGAGTAATGGACCGCGTCTTTGTTGGGGTGAGCGAGAACTTATTCACACACACACTGCGCATGCGCCCGGGCACAATTCATTCAAGAATTAGAACAATTTATATTATTACACACACACACTCACAGATACACACACACACACACACACACACTCACAGATACACACACTCACACACACACACACTCACAGATACACACACTCACACACACACTCTCTCTCTCTCTCACACACACACACTCACACTCACACACACACACACTCACAGATACACACACACACACACACTCACAGATACACACACACACACTCACAGATACACACACACACACACACACTCACAGATACACACACACACACACACACACTCACAGATACACACACACACACTCACAGATACACACACTCACAGATACACACACACACACAGATACACACACACACACACACACACTCACAGATACACACACACACACACACACACACACTCACAGATACACACACACACACACACACACACACACACACACTCACAGATACACACACACACACTCACAGATACACACACACACACTCACAGATACACACACACACACACACACACAGATACACACACACACACACACACACTCACAGATACACACACACACACTCACAGATACACACACACACACAGATACACACACACACACACTCACAGATACACACACACACACACTCACACATACTTGTTTTTCCTACAACATGAGGACTTCCAGACTAGGTGGTGAACCATGGGGACCATGGTTTTCTAAATGTAATAGCAGCATAATTAAGGCATGGTTATACCTTACAAATTTTTGCAATCCCAAAAATCTACTTTAGTATCAAAATATCTTAAATTTATAAAGTTCAGTTTTTGTCAGGTTTTCTGTACCGGTGGGGACTTTGCTATTGTGTCTTATTAAAAGCATCCACCAGGTGGCGTTGGTAAACATTTACCTCTTTACCACATTAGATTTATTAATATATATATTTACAACCCTAAGTAATAATAAGTAATAAGTTTGGATTATAAAAAATTATTGTTTTTTTTATAGCAATGCATTGATTACAACTGCATTACTACAATTACAGATTACAACCTCTAATACGATTGCACTGTATAATATAAATGTAAATTAATTTCCAGTGTAATGAGAGTTTTAAATAAAAACTATACTTGCTGTCTGACTCAAGTTCCAGTTTACATACATTTTTGTCCAGACTTAGTTTAAAATCAGTGCATCCAAAAGACTCTTTGCCAAATTTGAACAAATTCCCTCAAAGGATTACTGAGGTATTGCATTCACAAGAAATGGACAGACATACAATCTACAAACATATACATGCCTCCAGCCTTGTGCTATAGTACATGTACGACAGTGGATGTATATTTATCATCGTTTATTTTATTTGGTCCACCAACAATTGTGTATCAATGTATTCATACATATATGACAAGAGTACATACAAATGTGAAATACCTCCATTAAAAAACAATAAGTTTTTAAACCTTACTGAATTTGTTGAGGCTCATTTTAAAAGCATAGCATTTTTCTTAGTGCAGATTTTGGGACAGGGGGTGAGTCCATAACACAGCAGCATTTTATATATATAATATTATATTATTTGTTTATATATTTATATTATATATATTATTTATATATAATATAATATTTCCATTATATTATAGATTTTAAATAATCTACATCTACAAAATAATCTGCCAAAAAATGTAAATAAAAAAAATCAGCAAATTATGCTGTAAAAGAAATTCCATAAAAGTAAAATATCTTCCCCTGAATTGTAGTAAAGGTAACACAAAATGGAAATACTCCAACAAAGAACAGTTGCCTCAAATTGTACTCAAGTGCAGCGCAAACCAAATACACATTGCCTATGTATGTTTGATACCTGGACCAATATTCAAAATATCTTTAAACAAAATTCACTGCATCACATGTAGCCGAGTATTGTACAATTCTGTACATGCCCACTCGGAGTGCATGCAGTGTGTAGCATAGTATTATTGTGTAACCACAGGTTAAGCTAGTGTAACGATGAAAAAAAACTACAGACACCACCAACAGTGGAGAAATGTCAACGCTTACCTTATTTTCACAGAATCTCGCTTTAAAGCATCAATGCGGTTTTTCACGTAAAATTTCACCCCCTCCCAACTCCTCCCTTTAAGTGCTATTGGTGAAGTTTTAATGCATTCAAGACACTGGGCTTTCCGAGGAACTTTCCCAGAGCTGATGTAGTCCATAAGTGTCTTCTCCACTGCCTGGATTTCTTCTTTGGTCCACTTCCTTCTTTTGGTTTGTGATGACTCTGAGAAAAAGGAGACAGTCATTTAATGTTCTTAAAAAGGAGGAACACAAGATTTTTGTGTAGTTACATGTTCTGTAATAAGGCTAAAAATCACAACATTTCAAGTACAGCACACAAAACTTGAACAACTAATTGAATGACCTATAATAGCACCACCAGACATATTTTAGAGCAAAAGAGTCAATACCACGAATAGAGACAGCAGCAGAAATATTGGTGGAAGGTGCAGAAGTATCAATGGAGATGAGGTTTACAGTAGACTAGAACCAGGATTAACAGCAATAGCAGTAGTAAATGCAAAGTGGTGTAGCACTTCTATTAGTCAGTTTTAGTTGCTAGACTGAAGATTTCTGTGTTTCGCCATGCTGTCCTAGGTGGTTGCTTTAGCATACTGTATCTAGTATCTGGTCACATGCACTAAGGGACTGCTAGGACACACTAGATGGTTGTTAGGTCACGACAGTTTGTTGATTTTTCTCAAAGACTGATGGGATGCTGTTACAAGCCTTCATTTGTGCAAAAACCCACTCATAAGTCACTAGAGAAAACATTGAACAGCTTACCTTTTGTTGTGTGTGACTCGCCAGAGTCCTCAATGACCAGAGACATCTCTTCATCTGAACTTCCTATTAAAACAGGTGAACAAAATTGAGAAGGACTTTGAATATACTGTAAAGTGGTGTGAAAAAAGTGTTTGCCCCTTTACTGATTTCTTTGCATGTTTGCCACACTTTAATTTTCATCAAAACTAATTAAATATTAGTCAAAGATAACACAAGTAAACACATCATGCAGTTTTTATTATTAAGGGAAAACTGGTTTATCACACCTGAGTTCAATTTCTCTAGCCACACCCAGGCCTGAAAAATAAATAACTTAAATAGGACCTGCCTGACAAAGTGAAGTAGACCAAAAGATTCTCAAAAGCTAGACAGACATCATGCCGAGATCCAAAGAAATTAAAAAACAAATCCAACAACTCATCCAAGAGGTCACAAAAGATCCCACAATAACATCCAAAGAACTGCAGGCCTCACATGCCTCATTAAAGGTGAGTGTTCATGACCATAAGAAAGAGACTGGAGGCAAAAATGGTTTGCATGAGTTCCAAGACAAAAACCACTGCTGAGCAAAAAGAACAGAAAGGCTCGTCTCAGTTTTGCCAGAAAACATCTTGATGATCCCCAAGACTTTTGGGAAAATACTCTGTGGACTGATGAGACAAAAGATGAACGTTTTGGAAGGTGTGTGTCACATTATGTGTGGCGTAAAAGTAACACCATGTTTCAGACAAAGAGCATCATACCAACAGTAAATATGGTGGTAGTGTGATGGTCTGGGGCTGTTTCGCTGCTTCAGGACTTGGAAGACTTGCTGTGATAAATGGAACCATGAATTCTGATCAAAGCACACCAGCAAGTCCACTTCTGAATGGTTAAAGAAAAACAAAATGAAGACTTTGGAGTGGTCTAGTCAAAGTGCTGACCTGAATCCAATTGAGATGCTGTAGCTTGACCTTAAAAAGGTGATTCATGCTCAAAAACCCTCCAATTAACCTGAATTACAACAATTCGGCAAAGATGAGTGGGCCAAAATTCCTCCACAATGCTGTAACAGACTCAATGCATGTTATTGAAAACACTTGATTGCAGTTGTTGCTGCTAAGGGCGGCCCAAGCAGTTATTAGGTTTACATCTACATTTACATTTAGGCATTTGGCAGACGCTCTTATCCAGAGCGACTTACAAGAAGTGCTTTAATGTTTACAACATTGGATACATACTTACACTGGGTTAACTAGGTTAATAACTAAGTACCATTAGTCCAACACATCTGAGAAGAGTTTTTTTTTTTTTTTCTTCTTCTTTTTTTTTGGGGGGGGGGGGGGGGGGGGGTTAGTCCAAGTACTGGAGAAACAGATGTGTCTTGAGTCGTCGTTTAAAGATAGTCAAAGTCTCTGATGTACGGACATCTAGAGGAAGTTCATTCCACCACCTAGGTGCCAGAACAGAAAAGAGCCTGGATGAATGCCGCCCTCGATCCCTGAGAGATGGTGGGATGAGGCGAGCAGTGCTGGAGGATCGGAGGCAACGTGGTGCAGTGCGTGGTGTAATTAGCGCAGAGAGGTAAGTGGGTGCTGGGCCATTTTTGGCTTTGTAGGCAAGCATCAGTGTTTTGAATTTGATGCGGGCAGCTACAGGAAGCCAGTGCAGGGAGCGGAGGAGTGGGGTGGTGTGGGAGAACTTGGGAAGGTTAAAAACGAGTCGTGCTGCTGCATTCTGGATCAGTTGCAGAGGACGAATCGTGGACAGAGGCAGGCCTGCCAGGAGTGAGTTGCAGTAGTCCAGTCTTGAAATAACAAGGGACTGAACAAGCACCTGAGTAGCCTGTGAAGAAAGAAATGGGCGAATTCTTCTGATATTGTAAAGAAGAAATCGACAAGAGCGAGTAAGGTTAGCGATGTGTGGGGAAAATGACAGATGATTGTCCACGGTTACCCCAAGATTGTGGGCAGTGGTTGAAGGAGTGATTTGGTTGTTGTCCATGGGTTTAGGGGCAAACACTTTCACACAGGGATATGTAGGATATGTAGTTTTGGATTTTGTTTTCCCTTAATAATAAAAATTGCATGAAGTGTTTACTTGTATTATCTTTGACTAATATTTAAATTTGTTTGATGATCTGAAACATTAAAAGTGTGACCAACATGCAAAAATATAAGAAATCAGTAAAAGGGCAAACACTTTCACACCACTGTATTCCTACTGTCTGTTGGGAACCAGACGTTTCTGGTATAGTGTCTTTAAACCACAGGAACTATATTAGGAACTATAACTAAATTAAAATAAAAAGTACCCAAATAATAAAGGCAAAAAATGGCACTGTACATTGTGTGCTCTCTTTACAAGTGAAAACATTTCCATAAACATCACTTTTCTTTCCACATACTTTAAATATTGCTAATTTTGGCTGGACGTAGATACTTGTTTTGTCCAACTTCAGGAGTAAACTTCCTTTTTACCCTTGACTTGCCTGTAAAAATGAAAGCTCTATTTTAGTAAATTAGTATTATTACTACTACTAATATCGTCTACTATTGTCAGGGGCTGATCCAGATCAATGCTGCAGTAATTTGTTCTTTGTTCTAGTTTAGACCAGTCACCGAAGTGGACAGGAAGAGATTACGAAGGCAGCAGTTTGATTCATTAGTGCTTTTTATAACATTTCTATACCTATATATGTTTTGTTTGTTCTCAGTTGAAATATAAGTCCAATGTAAGTGCACTGAGAGTAATGTCAAAACCAGAGACAAATTCCTTGTATGTGTACACACACAATTAATTAAGCTGAACCTAATGACTGTTATTACTGTGCTTGTCAAAGGTACATTATGTATTTTCTTGCATATATATATAGTCATTATTTTTGGTTTGCTTGCTGAAATCAAAACACCATGGTTGCAACAGTAAAATATGCTGGTTTCATAGTATTGCAGTATTCTTAGTTTAACACCAATGGTGAATGAACACAGAACTTTTTACTTAAGTAAAAGTTCTATGATTATTCTCCCTCATAGTTGCCTACATACCTAGTTGATGAATGAGGAAAATGAAAGAAAAAGTTGATGAATGAGGAAAACGAAAGAGAACAAAGAATAGAAGAGGTGACTGTTGTGGAACAGGAAGTAGCAAATATTAGTAGAAGTGAGGTGAGAAGGGCGTTGAAGAGGATGAAGAGTGAAAAGGCTGTTGGTCCTGATGACATACCTGTGGAGGTATGGAAGTGCTTAGGAGAGGTGGCAGTAGAGTTTCTAACTAGTTTGTTTAACAAGATCTTGGAGAGTGAGAGGATTCCAGAGAAATGGAGGAGAAGTGTATTGGTGTCGATCTTTAAGAACAAAAAAGATGTGCAAAGCTGTGGCAATTATAGAGGTATAAAGCTAATGAGCCAGACAATGAAGCTGTGGGAAAGAGTAGTGGAAGCTAGGTTAAGGGCAGAGGTGAGCATTTGTGAGCAGCAATATGGTTTTATGCCTAGAAAGAGTACATCAGATGCAGTATTTGCTTTGAGGATGCTGGCGGAGAAGTACAGAGAAGGTAACAGGGAGTTGCATTGTGTCTTTTTAGATTTAGAGAAAGCGTATGACAGGGTGCCAAGAGAGGAGCTGTGGTATTGTATGAGGAAGTCTGGAGTGGCAGAGAAGTATGTTAGAGTGGTGCAGGACATGTATGAGAGCTGTAAGACAGTGGTGAGATGTGCTGTAGGTGTGACAGAAGAGTTTAAGGTGGAGGTGGGTCTGCATCAAGGATCGGCTCTGAGCCCTTTTTTGTTTGCTCTGGTGATGGACAGGATGACAGATGAGGTAAGACAGAAGTCCCCATGGACTATGAAGTTTGCAGATGACATTGTGCTTTGTAGCAAGAGTAGGGAACAGGTGGAGAAAAATTTGGAGAAGTGGAGGTATGCTCTGGAAAGCAGAGGAATGAAGGTTAGCAAGACAGAATACATGTGTGTGAATGAGAGGGACCCAAGAGGAACGGTGAGGCTACAGGGAGCAGAGGTAAAGAAGGTGCAGGATTTTAAGTACTTGGGGTCAACGGTCCAGAGCAACGGGGAGTGTGGAAAGGAGGTAAAGAGGCGAGTACAGGCAGGTTGGAATGGGTGGAGAGAAGTGTCAGGTGTGTTGTGCGATAAAAGAGTATCAGCGAGAATGAAAGGAAAGGTGTACAGGACAGTGGTGAGACCAGCAATGCTCTACGGCTTAGAGACAGTGGCACTGAAGAAAAGACAGGAGGCAGAGTTGGAGGTAGCAGAGCTGAAGATGTTGAGGTTCTCTTTAAGAGTGACAAGGATGGATAGGATCAAGAATGAGTTCATCAGAGGGATAACCCACGTTAGATGTTTTAGAGATGAAGTCAGCGAGGCCAGATTGAGGTGGTTTGGACATGTTCAGAGGAGAGATTGTGAATATATCGGTAGAAGGATGCTGAGGTTTGAACTGCCAGGCAGGAGGTCTAGAGGAAGACCAAAGAGGAGATTTATGGATGCAGTGAGAGAGGACATGTTAGTTGGCAAGTTAGTTGGGGTGAGAGAAGAAGATGCAGAGGACAGGGTTAGATGAAGGCAGATGATTCTTTGTGGCGACACCTGAAAGGGAACAACCGAAAGACAAAGAAGAAGAATAGTTGCCTACATACCTGATGATTGTGTAGATGAAACTGAGATTGAAGATGCAGCATCCAAATCACTCATGTGATCCTCAACTTCAGTATCTGATGCATCGCTGTCCACAGCTAAATTCTCTGGAAACCACAGCAACCACATAAAAACATTAGAACATGAGCATTGTTAAGAAAGCAACACACATCACATTAAAGGTGTAAAAATTTAATCTAACGGTGAACTCGAAAAATTAGAATATCGTGCAAAATTTCATTTGAGTAATATAATAATGTAATGTAATGAGTAATTTATTTCAGTAATGCAACCTAAAGGTGAAATATATGAGATCGACTCATTACATGCAAAGCAAGATAGTTTAAGCCATGATTTGTCATAACTGAGATGATTATGGCTTACAGCTCATGTAAACCCCAAATCCACAATCTCAGAAAAATTGAATATTGTGAAAATGTTCAATATTCTAGGCTCAAAGTGTCTAACTTTAATCAGCAAAGGGTTCCTGAGCCTTTAAATGGTCTTTCAGTCTGGTTCAGTAGGAAGCACAATCATGGGAAAGACTGCTGACCTGACAGTTATGCAGAAAACCATAATTGACATCCTCCATAAGGAAGGAAAGCCTCAAAAGGTAATTGCAAAAGAAGTTGGACGTTTCCAAAGTGCTGTATCAAAGCATATTAATAGAAAGTTATGTGGAAGAGAAAAATGTGGAAGAAAAAGGTGCACAAGCATCAGGGATGACCACAGCCTGGAGAGGATTGTCAGGAAAAGGCCATTCAAAACTGTTGGGCATTGTCAAGAGACATATGAGAGACATGAGACCGAACAATGCAGAAGAGCTGAAGGCTGCTATTGAAGCATCCTGGTCTTCCATAACACCTCAGCAGTGCCACAGGCTGATAACTTCCATGCCACGCCGCATTGTGGCAGTAATTGTACATAGAACATATCGAACCTCTAAAAAGTATAAGTATGCATATGTACTCAGTACTTGGTTTGGGCCCCTTTTGCAGCCATCATTGTTTTGTTGATTGCATGTAATATTCAAATTTTCTGAGATTGTGGATTTCGGGTTTTCATGAGCTGTAAGCTATAATCATCTCAATTATTACAAATCATGGCTTGAACAATCTTGCTTTGCATGTAATGAGTCTCTCACATATTTTAATTCCACCTTTTAAGTTGCATTACTGAAATGAATAAACCTTTGCACAATATTCTAATTTTTCGAGCACCTGTACTGCTATACGGTTATTTTGAATTTTTTTAATTGATAATCCCCTTGGCATCGACATGTGTATGTGTGTGTAAATGACTTATTTACACGGGCCTGTTTTACCTTGTGGATCAATGTTGATCTCATCAAGATTCCTGCCACAGTAGAACTTTTTGTTGTACAGTCTGCCGCCATGGTCTTTCTTTTTTAGTGTCATCACCGTCACATCAGAACTATCAGTTGAAGAGGAGTCTCTAGTGTCACCCGGGTCAGGTGGAGACGAGTCTCTGTTGTTATTAGCATCAGGTGGAGACGAGTCTCTGTTGTTAGCTTCAGGTGGAGACGAGTCTCTGTTATTTTTAGCTTCAGGTGGAGACGAGTCTCTGTTATTTTTAGCATCAGGTGGAGACGAGTCTCTGTTATTTTTAGCATCAGGTGGAGACGAGTCTCTGTTGTTTTTAGCATCAGGTGGAGACGAGTCTCTGTTGTTTTTAGCATCAGGTGGAGACGAGTCTCTGTTGTTTTTAGCATCAGGTGGAGACGAGTCTCTGTTGTTTTTAGCATCAGGTGGAGACGAGTCTCTGTTGTTTTTAGCATCAGGTGGAGACGAGTCTCTGTTGTTTTTAGCTTCAGGTGGAGACGAGTCTCTGTTATTAGCTTCAGGTGGAGACGAGTCTCTGTTATTAGCTTCAGGTGGAGACGAGTCTCTGTTGTTTTTAGCATCAGGTGGAGACGAGTCTCTGTTGTTTTTAGCATCAGGTGGAGACGAGTCTCTGTTGTTTTTAGCATCAGGTGGAGACGAGTCTCTGTTGTTTTTAGCATCAGGTGAAGACGAGTCTCTGTTGTTTTTAGCATCAGGTGGAGACGAGTCTCTGTTGTTATTAGCATCAGGTGGAGACGAGTCTCTGTTGTTTTTAGCATCAGGTGGAGACGAGTCTCTGTTGTTTTTAGCATCAGGTGGGGACGAGTCTCTGTTGTTTTTAGCATCAGGTGGAGACGAGTCTCTGTTGTTTTTAGCATCAGGTGGAGACGAGTCTCTGTTGTTTTTAGCATCAGGTGGAGACGAGTCTCTGTTGTTTTTAGCATCAGGTGGAGACGAGTCTCTGTTGTTATTAGCATCGAGTGGAGACGAGTCTCTGTTATTAGCTTCAGGTGGAGACGAGTCTCTGTTGTTTTTAGCATCAGGTGGAGACGAGTCTCTGTTGTTATTAGCATCAGGTGGAGACGAGGCTCTGTTGTTATTAGCATCAGGTGGAGACGAGGCTCTGTTCTCAGTCAGCAAACTGGAATGTGTCGTACACTTTCTCTTGAGTACTTTAGAAGCAGCTAAAAAAAATTTCCGTACCTTTTGTTTCTTAATCTTCTGCCGTTTGTTATTTTCTGCTAAACTGTCACTTTCTGTTTCTTCAACTGATGCAATATATTCATCCTCACTGACCTCAGAACTTGATGGTAACGGAGATCGTTTTGTTGTGGATCCAAGCATTGGTCTGTTTAGCTAAAAAAAGAGTTAAGTTGTTGAATATTTTGTTAAATCATAATCAAGCATTTAAAGATAAATATTAGCAGCAATAGTAGTGGTGGCAGCAGCAGTACTGGTATTAGTAGCAGCTGTGATAGTAGAAGTAGTTGTAGCAGCAGCAGCAGCAGCATTCTAACATTTTAGAATGGAAAATAATGGGAGTGCACATGACCACAAGGTCAGTGGTCGAATCCCAAGTCTGAGATTTGAGCACTGACCTTGTGGTCATGTGCACTCCCATTATTTTCCATTCTAAAATGTTAGAATGCTGCTGCTGCTACAACTACCTCTCTTACTGCTATCATTTAACTAAAATCATCTTCTAAACTAAACACTATCATACATCACTACCTAGACAATGGTATACCTAAATTAATTGAAGAATCTATCATTGCATCTCTAACTATACAAACCTTGAAAGCCTTTGTGAACGTGTATGACTAAAATGACATTATATTTACTAATGGCACACACAAAAGCATATAACGACAGAAAAAGAGTTATTTGACTTCTCTTACTCTTAAATTCATCATAAGAAGGCATAGTACAACTAACCTTTGTATTCAGGGTCTCATTTAAACACTTCTCATAACGTTGCAGACACAAATTATGATGTGTTCTTAGTTTCTGAAGACGAAGCGAGTGACGACTTTGAGTCTGCAAACAGAAACTATAGTTTAAAAATGTTGACCACTGTTAAGTCAAATCCCTTGTATTTCCAAACTATTTTTAGCTTCTCGTGTCCCCTGCACACTCAACGTGCTTTCCGCGCATGCATGCAACACTCGTTTGCAGTGTGTGCTCAACTTCCAGTGTTACAAAACTGCCACAAAACTAGCCAATCACAGACTTGTACACACTACTTCTGATTGGCTTTAATTTATATACGATTATATATAATAATAATAATATAATTTTAATTTTCTATAACTTTCTTTTGATTGTGGACAGCTGCTTTGATACAATGTCCATTTTAAAAGCACTATACAAATAAAATTAAATTTAATTCCGTTATGCGGTCGATAGTGCCAGCTGATTAGAGAAGAAAGCGCGCAGAGAAAAGAGATGTTGCATGCACGCGCGGAAAACCCATTTAGCGCGCAGAGGAGACACTGCACGGGCAGAACCGAGCTGTTGAGGGCGCAGAGGAGACACTGCACACACATTAAGTGCTTTGTCTGCCTTCAAAATGACCTAACGCTCAGGAATGTCGCAGGACTATAACGCCATAGCAAAGGGCCTTTGCATGAAGTGAATCCTTGCTGCTGTGACAATAACAACATCCTTTTAGCCCATGCAGCTTGAAAACATGACATTTGACTCAATCTTTTAGTAGACATGTCGCAGTTTATCCAGTCATGCTTTACTCTGAACAAACTAATTCTGTTCACTAATTTGATGCTGCATAACACTATATTACACATTGGACAAACAATCCCAGGATGTCTGCTTATAATGACAACAGTCTCATAAGAACGTAAATGTGTTGCCTTTATTTTGCGAAAATGTAATATGTGAACATGGTTAATGATTAATGCTAAAAATACCATCTAAATGGAATATAAATTGGAATATCCTGTCATACAAAATGACGACATATCCTACCTCTTTGCTCTGATCAGGCTTAAAGTCTTCTGTCACATCAGCACCTGCAAATACAATTAAAAAATGTTAATTTGGTTCAAAATGAATCAACAATCCTACTTGAGTCTGTTCAATCTCTAATGTTTCATTTACAGTAGATTCATTTTTGTCCTTATATAAATAGCCTAAACTCTGAAAGACTGCTTCATTTGGGATAAACCAACAGTGTGGCCATTTTGGCAAAACCTGTAGTTACACCAAAATCAACAAAATATAAGTTAATTTTGAAACAACAATAAAATTACTCATAAATATAACTACAAATAAACTCACTGTTACTGATTACTGTTATTTGTATCTCTGCATACTACTGAAAGCAATGAACATGCCTTATTTCTATATGGAAGGGGACACATTACAGATGCTTTAGGTTACACCCTGTTCTGGAGTTATTAGAATTACTATTAAGACGGGGAAAACAAACAAATATGGACTATTAAGATGGCGCTATACGAAGCAATCTCAATCGCAGAAGCTAATTATTTTTAAATGGAGCCTAAAAGATTCACCCATGTTTTTTGTTTTGGTTTCTTGCCTGTTATGATGGACAACTTGAAAGGGAATGAGCTAGGGTTGGGTGTTAACACAGAAGAAGAAAAAAAACATTGATAGGGGCAACACTGAACATTTCATTTTCTACCTTGGGTGTGCAAAACTTTTTTCTCTAAAGTTACATATTTGAACTTTAATAATTCATTGACAGTACACTTAGTACAGTACACCCCACACAATACAACGTCATATTATCATGTCATAACATCTCCCCTTTCTTACCTGTGCATTCAGTGTTGCTACCAGCGTCAATACTTGAGTCAATACTTGGGTCATCCTCCTGTCAGCACAAGGGGAACAGTCAGTCACACTTTAACAACCAACATTATCACTTTACACTGCATTTCAAGTTCCAGTGGATAATTTGGCAGTATATTGATGTAACTGACATTGTGACATGATAGCCTGGGATGCTGAGAATCAGATTTTGACTGAAACTAAATGCTATTTTCTGGTCTTAAAGCTGCATTATATAGTAAAGAGATCTACCCCCTCCCCCCCTCCCCCTGCCGCCATGCCAATCCTCTTGACCCATGTGAAACACACCTGCACTCTGGTTTAGGCAGGACAAGAGTTTGGCGTGGCGGGAAATGTTACCAGCAGAAACACTGGAGTGATGGACAAAATGTCCTTCCGCAGTAACCATGTGATTTTACTTTAATAATAAGGAGAAGCGGTACAATATCTACCCACATGAGAACCTCTAATTAGCTGCAGACCCACTAATTAGCTGCAACTCGGCGTCATTGTTAGCTAACGGTAGTGACATTAAACTTAAACATTGCAACGTAACTCGCTAATATAATGTGCAAACATGACGCGAGTAACCCTAACTGGGCATTAAAATATAGTGAGTTCAGTATAAAAGGTGTAAACTTACCATTTCCTCCGGCGCTCCGCGGCACGAGCTCTCTCACCTCCCGCGCTCAGTTTGACGCCGCAAACAAAATTAGAAAGTGCGCAACACACTGACGGCTCAGCGGTGAACCGATAGAAACAGGCAGCTCGAAAAATTAACTGCGCAATCGATTGAGGGGTGGGGGAGGGGAAGGGTCACGGTGGGGACTTCAAATGTCAGGATCCGTGTAACGAGAATGGATGATAAAAAATTACCTGCTAAATTGGAAATGCAATTTCTCAAACTGTTCAAACATGTAAACACAAAATATATTTAAATAAATGACAGAATGTATATGTAAACCAAACATTTATAATGAAGTTAACATAAAATGGAGACTATTCCTAGGCATGTCTGAATATGTCTTGTAGCTAAGGAAACCAAAATGTTCAATAAGCAGTAACAAAATGATCGACTAAATACATAAATGAATGGAAACAATGCACAGATGGATAGAAAATAATATGAAATAGAAACAGCCATTTCCAAGTCATTTTGATGAAGAGTATTACTTTTCCCCTTAGACCGGTTATATCATGGACCTCGCTTCCTCCGGCCTAAAGAGGAAAAGGACCATCCAGATTGCTCTTAGTGCAAAGTTCAAACGCCAGCATCTGTGATGGTATGGGGTGTGTTAGTGCCCATGGTAAGGGTAACTTGCACATCTGTGAATGCACCATCGATGCTGAAAGGTACATACAGGTTTTGGAGCAAAATATGCCGCCATCCAAGCGACGTCCCTGCTCATTTCAGCACCTGGCACAAACATTCACTCTGACTCATGGGTGAACCGTTTAGAATTTGTAGGTCAGAGGTAAAGGTAACAACAACCTCACATACTACATTTATGGGCAGAACTAATTAGTTAATACACTAATTATGGCCACATGTCATACAAATTTTGAATAGGATGAAATGATTAAAAGTGAAACATTTAATATTCAAATGGTCAAATATCATAAAACACTTTTTTGGAGTATTTTATCAGATCATTTGTGGGCCTGTAAAGGAAAGGTGTACAGGACAGTGGTGAGACCAGCGATGCTCTACGGCTTAGAGACAGTGGCACTGAAGAATAGACAGGAGGCAGAGTTGGAGGTAGCAGAGCTGAAGATGTTGAGGTTCTCCTTGGGAGTGACAAGGATGGATAGGATCAAGAATGAGTTTATCAGAGGGACAACCCACGTTAGATGTTTTGGAGATAAAGTCAGAGAGGCCAGATTGAGGTGGTTTGGGCATGTTCAGAGAAGAGATTGTGAATATATCGGTAGAAGGATGCTGAGGTTGGAACTGCCAGGCAGGAGGTCTAGAGGAAGACCAAAGAGGAGATTTATGGATGCAGTGAGAAAGGACATGAAGTTAGTTGGTGTAAGAGAAGAGGATGCAGAGGATAGGGTTAGATGGAGGCAAATGATTCGCTGTGGCGACCCCTGAAAGGGAACAGCCGAAAGACAAAGAAGATTTGTGGGCCTGTGTTCACTAAACAACACCATGCCTTCAGTCTCATTTCAGTAGGGAGTGTTTGCAAAATGATATTAGTTAAGTGTATGCAACTCAAATTCTTTGCTGACTCAGAAGATCAGCTGTGCTGGTACTGTCCATACACAGTTGTACTCTCAATGGTTGTATCCACCATATGACTGGTTGGTGGGATAGGCCATTTTGAGCAGCATCCTACTCTCCACCACCTGCTTCAAATGTTCCAGTCCCCAGCACAGAGCCAACCTTCCTGATCAGTAATACTGGACTTACTACAGTTTTTTACTCATCTACGTATGGTGCAAAACTGTTTACTGTATACTCCCCTTATTTTTCACCGCCCCGTTTTCGTGACAAATCCGATAAAAGCATACCCAAAATAAAATGGTTGCAGATCTTAAGTTATTAGGGCTACATTATTGAGCTTGGTGTGATTGGAAAAGAAACACTTTTTAGTTTGCTAAGAAAAAAACAGATAAGTAATACTGAAGCAGACTGATAGAGACAAACTCTAGACTGATTCTCACCTAGATTTAATTTTATTTTGACTTAAAAGTGATCAGAAGACATGTATCTGGTGAATCGAGTGACAAAGTGGATTAACAGTTACAATTCTTGATCAAAATGCTTTTAAATTTTCTAGGTAGATATATGTAAAAAAAAAAAAAAAAAACAAAAAAAAACACAACAAACACAACTGTAAATGAGCTTTCTGCATTGTAATATATAAGCCTATGGCCAGGAGGACTGCAAATTCTCTATGTGAAAATCACACAATGGGACATGGTAATTAAGTGACTATATGGATGATTAAAGCTGTGTGATGGCCTATTTTATATTGTTTATATATTTAACTTCTGATCCTGCTCAGTCAAACTGTTCCTGTGAGTTCCACTCTAAGCTGCAGGCTCTGGCTGCACTGAGCGACTGCTCGGCTCTATGGGGAGTTATGCTCCCTTCCCCCCACAGATAGTGGACATGTTGCGGTGGTAATTTAATCTGAAATTGATTTAGAACATTGAATTTGTGTGGTTTTCTGCCTTCTAACAAGGTATGGCTTGTTGACCTTTTGTTTGGGATAGACCTGTGCAATTGAGAAATATTTTTGGTAATTATGTTAGTGTCCCGTGGATGGGATAGTGATCATAAACAATATTACGATCACTCCCTCGTCAGGGAAGTGAGAAGCTGTGTCATGTAAAATGACAATAATAAATTGTAATTAAACATGAAATTCATTAGATAAAGGTTAATGTTTTTATTTGTAATTTTGAGGTAAATCATATTAGTTTTATATTAGTTTGACATTCAAGTTCTAGATGAAAGTTTAGCATTTTTTCATAACTTTTTAAAAGATTGTGGCACAGGTGAGACAGCATGTAGTATCTCACATTATCTTACATCGTACAGTAGCCTATCTGCTTTATCCCTTCAAATAATGGGAATCAGAACATTTAAGAGACTGATACTCAGTGCAGCGCCTATGCACACATTATAAACACCCAAAAAAAGTTTTTTTTTTTAGTTTTGATAAAATTTGTTCTGAAATGTCACCATAGCCATCAGCTATTTTAATGCATATTCTGACATAAGGATAATGTGTTTACTGTGTAGCTGTTTTAGAGCAGTTCAGGTTGTGGGATTTTTTATGATTTTTATGATAATTTTGGTGATTCCAATGAAACTTTTTTTTGGCATCTAACTATTACTGAGGAAATATTTTGGAGGGAAAGCAGGGGTTGGGATGTCAGGGCGGTTACATTTTGAAGCGAAAACTCCCGCGCTCCCCGCGTTTACTTCAGCGAATCAGAAGCTGGGGGCGGAGATATATATCACGCGCTGCATGCCTGAGTTTATTGCTCAGGTATCGGAAACACGGGTCACGTGATATGAACCAGCCAATGGGAAGCAGTCGTCCTTTAACCGTGTAGCGCGCATAGGTGGTGTGTGAATTGAGAGGAGTGAAAAGACCGAGCGCTGAGCTACAGGTGAGGAGGAGAGGAGACCGAGTCTCTGAGGGACACAGGAGAAGACTGCTGATTCTAAACTGGCATCGTGTTTCAGTGTCAAGAAAAAATACCTACAAGCTCAAGACACAATGACGGTAAGAGATGTTTTATTGTATATTTTATTTTTATTGTTGCTGTAAACAAAGCCTCGTTTATTTAGACTGCCGAGTTCGTCTATCGCAAACCTCAGGCGAGTCTCCGGTACCGTTAACACTGATACTCTTGAATTTACTGATTCGTTCATTTTCTATTGGGTGCGCATGCGCAAACCATCGCACAACCTCCGTATATACACAGGAAACAGTACTGAACGATTCTCAGCAATGTGTTTTCAAGTCTCGAGTCGTTCGTTGTTGTCACGTGACTCCCATAGACGCTATGCGGTTCTTCTTCTTCTTTGTCTTTGGGCTGTTCCCTTTCAGGGGTCGCCACAGTGAATCATCTCCCTCCATCGCACTCTATCCTCTGCATCCTCTTCTCTCACACCAACTAACTTCATGTCCTCTCTCACTGCATCCATAAATCTCCTCTTTGGTCTTCCTCTAGACCTCCTGCCTGGCAGTTCCAACCTCAGCATCCTTCTACCGATATATTCACAATCTCTTCTCTGAACACGTCCAAACCACCTCAATCTGGCCTCTCTGATCGGTGCAATAGATTCAAAAGAACGAACGACTCAGACTAGAAGATATAAGAAATGAGTTACTCATTCTGTTTATTATAATATGTCCTTGGTTACATTGTAATATTTTCATAATTGGAACTATAACCAAAGTTTGTGTATGTAGACGTGTTTGGGGGTCTTTTTATTGAAAACACAACATTTTAATTTATTTCTGATCAAATGAACGAAAAGACTCAAAAAAAGATTTGTTCATTTTGATCAGAAAAAATTAAAATGTTACATTTTTAATAAACAGACCTCCAGCACGTCTACATCACAATGTAATACTGTGTTTGATGTTTATTTTATTTATGTAAATATAACATGAACAATGAAGAAACGATTTGGACCAAAAGACTCATGAGATTTACTGGGCAATTCTGTTTCCTGTACACTGTAAACCCTAACGCTCAAAGTAATTAAACATATTGAGTCCTGTTAACTTAAATAATTACAATTAGCTCAAATCAATAGACCTTGATTAGTATTTAGAACTTTTGGTATTTATGAGTTTGTAGAAATTACACGTTTCAAGTTAGCTGAACAAATTTGATGTTTTAAGTATCTGTAAGTACTTAAGTAACAGTAACTGTCACCTTAAAGTTCCACCAACTTAAAATCTTTCAGACCAGCGATTTTGTGTCTGACGTCATCAGGGCATTAAGGCACTGGTGGCTCAGTGGTAGGTGTTTCACCTGCCATGCAAAAGGCCTGGGTTCGATTCCCAACAACTGGATGAAGTGCTTGTCCCAAGCCCAAATAAAATGGGAGGGTTGTGTCAGGAAGGACATCTGACGTAAAACCTGTGCCAAGCTTGTGTGTGGACCGGATTGTCTGCTGTAGCGACCCACTGCTGGGAGCAGCCGAAAGACCAACAGCAATGTATTTGACTTGCAACAACCAAAAAATAAAGATAATTGCTATTAAATAGTAGGACTGGGCAATTAATCGAAATCGACATTTAGAACCTATAATCGATCAGATTTTCCCAGGTCAATTATTTCAATTACTTTCCCTTTAAAAACACTACCGCGACCCTGCTCAGTTACGTTACGTTATTCCGCCGACATGTCGAGCATGGAGAGCTTAAACACTGAGACAACTGAGCAACAAGAGCAAAAATCTAAAATCTCTCACTTGTAATATGTTAGTATATTTACTGTACAAAACTTGTCAGTGAACTATGAGTGCAAAAAAATTAATAGAATAATCGTTCATTAATCGTAATCGAGTTAAAATGTTCAATTAATCGAGATTTAGATTTTAGGCCAAATCGCCCAGCCCTATTAAATAGTATGAGTTAGGCTACTCAATAAAGCAAGTAAATAATTAATATGAATGTGTACAACAAACTCAAAAACTCATAGTTCCGTTTACTTAAAACTGAAAAACATTGTTACTTAAAAAATTTATGTAACTGATTACCTCAATTTTTTTTTGTTTTGCCAACTTATTCGGGTTTACAGTGTACATAACCTACGGAGGTTTTGCGATGCTTTGCGCGTCCAGTAGAAATTGAACAAATCACTATCTGAGACTACTCATTTTTCTGAGTCACATTAAAGGCCTGTTCAAAAAGAACAAATCGTTCATGACCGACCCATCATTAGTGTCTGACACTGTTAACCAGACACATCCTAGTGACTTTCACGTTAACAGCTGCTTTTACTCTCCAAAGTGTAAACTGACACAAACATTGTGTAAATTTACTTTTAATAACTCATTCCATTCAGTAAATAAATGTCAATACAATTCAGTCAGAATAAATATTCATGTAAATATTCTCCTCCTTTACAGTGAAGACTGCAAGCCAGGCCTTCTCGTCCAGCATCAGTGTCCGACCAGTCCACCCTAATGCACCAAGAATCTGGTTGTTTACTACCTGCTTGGAAGAGGAGGTTTCTCTAAATCTAAAAAGACACAATGCAACTCTTTATTACCTTCTCTGTACTTTTCCACCAGCATCCTCAAAGCAAATACTGCATCTGATGTACTCTTTCTAGGCATGAAACCATATTGCTGCTCACAAATGCTCACCTCTGCCCCTAACCTAGCTTCCACTACTCTTTCCCACAGCTTCATTGTCTGGCTCATTAGCTTTATACCTCTATAATTGCCACAGCTTTGCACATCTCCCTTGTTCTTAAAAATTGGCACCAATACACCTCTCCTCCATTCCTCTGGAATCCCCTGACTCTCCAAGATCTTGTTAAACAAACTAGTTAGAAACTCTACTGCCTCTCCTAAGCACTTCCATACCTCCACAGGTATGTCATCAGGACCAACAGCCTTTCCACTCTTCATCCTCTTCAACGCCCTTCTCACCTCACTTTTACTATTAGTTTCAGATTTCAGACTTTCAGATTACAACGTCGACACAAGATGTAGTCCACCTGAGTGCTTCTGCCTCCACTCTTATGTCACCCTATGCTCCTGCCTCTTCTGGAAGAAAGTATTTACTACTGCTATTTCCATCCTCTTTGCAAAGTCCACCACCATCTGTCCTTCTACATTTCTGTCCTGAAGACCAAACCTGCCCATCACATTTTCATCATCTCTGTTCCCTTCCCCAACATGTCCATTGAAGTCTGCACCGATCACCACTCTTTCACCTTTGGGTATGCTCTGCATCACTTTATCTAACTCACTCCAGAATTTCTCCTTCTCTTCTAACTCACATCCTACCTGTGGGGCATAACCACTAACAACATTTAACATCACCCCTTCAATATCCAGCTTCAGACTCTTCACCCTGTCTGATACTCTTTTCACCTCTAGAACATTCCTTACAAACTCCTCTTTTAGAATAACTCCTACTCCATTTCTTTTCCTATCCACACCATGGTAAAACAATTCGAACCCTGATCCTAAGCTTCTAGCCTTGCTACCTTTCCACCTGGTCTCCTGGACACACAGTATATTCACCTTCCTTCTCTGCATCATATCAACCAACTCTCTTGCCTTCCCTGTCATAGTCCCAACATTCAAAGTCCCTTCTATCACTCCTAAACTCTTGCCTTTCCTTTTCTCTCTCTGCTTTCGAACACGCCTTCCTTCTCTCCTTTTTCGACCAACAGTAGCCCCAGTTCCACCGGTATGGAAATGATATTCGTGATTCGCATCATTGATTTGGCAAATGTTTTTTTCACCCCCCCCCCCCCTCAAATAATTTTGTATCATGCTTGCCATATATTGTGTCTTCAGGTTATTTTGTCATCCAATATAAAAATGTTATTACAATCTTGAGTTTGTGTTAACACTTTGAATTTGAAATTTGTGAAATAATAGGATTTCTTTTCTAAACTTGTGTTGTTACTTTATTTAAAGGTGTCTAATATTGTAAATTTAGGAAAAATATCTGTGAAATAAATGTTTCTCCACTAAATGTCTAATGCTGTCGCGTTATTGAAGGTGTTTGTAATAATTTTGGAGCAGGGGACGTCCTGGTCTTGGTTTCAGGGGAAGATGTTGCACATGTAATATAGCTAGAAGTTTAGCCAGCTTGTATTGTTACATTTATGTTTTTTAAATGCTCCTTAAGTGTTATGACACTTGCAGGAGGAAGCTCAGGCTCAGATGGGTTTAGTTGTGGCAGAGTGAGCATGATGAGAACCACACTCTGCACTCCACCTGCTGTAGCCTGCTAAGTTTATCTGTCTAATTGCTAATTTGAAACATGCAAAGTGGACGTGAGTGAAAGGTTTATATGAGTAACATTTCTTTTCAGAATGTAAACATGGTTTTCTTACATGATTTATGCTGCAATATCCTCCTGAGACCCAAAAGAAAAAAAGTTTTCATATTTACCTTTTTTTAAATATAAAATAAGTCAGAAACATGTCTCACAGATTTTTTTTTTCAAAACTGTCATTTATTTATTAGTTAAACATGTCCCTTGTAATGGACACTGGGTCTTGCTTTGTCAATAGAAGTACAATGAGTTTTAGTTTTATTTAATAATATATAATATAGTTATGTAATTATAATTATAATATAATATAATAAGTAATATAGTTGGAAGCAACAATGAGCGGGCCCAAGCACCCTGCGCTATCACCACCTGGGCAAAGCTATGATGTCACTCAATGTGATGTCACTGAACGTGATGTCACTCAATATGATGTTCCATATTTTTAGTGTATGTTTAAGGCATCGTCACAGCTAACCAGTTTGAGAGATAAAAAATTTGCATCCTCAATGTCTTTAGATCACATAGGCCGGTTCGGTGTTGATTACAAAATTCCCTAGAAACAGTGTATTGAATTCCTTTTGGTGTGTTTTGGCAGACAAAATAACTGACTTCCTGTTGAGTTGAGCCCATGACATGCAACGTGAAATTTGATTAGTTTAATGAGCTGTCATTCGTGCAAGTGTGTATGAGCAATGCAGCGTGTGAGATGTCAGATTTTCGGCCATCCTAATGGCAACGGATTTCAATGTCTGCCAATTTTCATGTTTTTGGGCATGTTGATGCCCCCAATAAGCCCAAAATGGTGAAAAAAACATAATTCCTATGAAAAGCATAGGGCTCTTCACGCACTATGATGTCATAGTGCTTGGGCCCTAAAAAGATACATTTGTATGCAAAAAGTCTGGACTTTTGCTAGTTTCCCAGAGGCCTGGTGGTCTGACCTGTACTGGATCCAAATGTTTGTGGCAGCCAGATCAAAGCAACATAGGATGGTGCGGACAGTCTATTTCCTTGTGCAGCTTGACATTGGACAGAGGTGACATGTGGTCCACTTCACCCATGTTTTTATTAAACTCTGTTACAACAACACGTATAGATGCAGTAACATGGCACTTGTCTTTTGTTGACCATCTTGGGCAGATATCCCGAGGCTCTATTCCATGGATGA
>NW_026520996.1:977500-980000 GCF_024256425.1 Clarias gariepinus | reverse complement strand
TGGAGGAAAACGGTTCCTGACTCGCTCCTCCAAAACGCCCCAAAGTGGATCTATAACATTTAGATCTGGTGACTGTGCAGGCCATGGGAGATGTTCAACTTCACTATCATGTTTATTAAACCACACGGTCACTCCTGCTGTGTGTATTAATGCATTATCACCCTGATACACGGCCCTCAGGATACAATGTTTGAACCATTGGGTCTACAGGGTCCTCCAGAATGGTTCGGTAGTCCCTGGTAGTGACACGCCCATCTAACACAAGTATTGTGCCTGGGGAATGTCACTGACCATCACTGATCCACCACCATGCTTCACTCTGGGTGGTACAGTACGCTTCTTTTGGGCTTCTCCACACCGTAACTCTCCCGGACGTGGGAAAGACGGTGAAGGTGGACTCATCAGAGGACAATACATGTTTGTTTTCTCACAGGAGGGTTGAGGTTCACATTTAATTCTGCAGTGACTGGGCCAGCCGTGGTTTTATGTTTTAGCCCCCTGGACATCCCTCTCAGACAGCTTCATTTAGTGTCCACAGTTCCTCCTGTTGGATGTGGGTCGTCCTTCTTGGTGTTATGCTGACGTTACCCTGGACACCACGGCTCATGATGCATCACAAAGACTCGCTGTCTTGGTCACAGACGCACCAGCGAGACGGGAACCAACAATTTGTCCTCTTCTGAACTCCGATACGTCACCCATAATGTTGTGTGCATTGCAATATTTTAACCCTAAACTGTGCTGTTACTCTGCTAATTAAACCTTCACACTCTGCTCTTACTGGTGGAATGTGAGTCAGTGAAGATCGGACACCAGGCTGGTCACATTTAGCCATGAAACCTCCAACACTAAACTGGCCAGAGTTTCAGTGTCCCTGTCCAACCCCTGGACATTACTGTATAAACCACAGGTAAACACTACTGGTGTCTCCCAGGGCGCATCATTTCCTGTGACATCATCAGTGGAGCACAGGGACAGCGTGAGATTACCCATAATGCTCTGTGTCAGGGTGTAGGAGTAGGATTGTATATGTGGGAGATGGGAACAAGGTCAAAGGTCACAGGATACAGATGGAATTCTGAGGTCTCGCGCTGCATCCCAAAATACTTTACAGAATTCCTGTGTGAGTCTGTGAGGAGTGTGTGGGCTTAAGAAGGTACACACACACACACACACACACTGCGTGTATAAGGGTGTGTGTGTGTGTGTGTGTGTGTGTGTGTGTGTGTGTGTGTGTTAATAGTTAATGAGGAATGATACGGCCGAGTCGCAGCCTGGCGTCGGGTTTCATCTCACACCAATCTCTCAGTTCAGACAAACTGCTCTCTCTCATCGCTCCATTCAGCTCTAACACACTGATGATTAGCACCGTATGCGAGTGTGTGTATGCACGTGCGTGTATGAGAGTGTGTGTGTGTGTGTGTTTGTGTGTTTGTCTGACAATAAGAGGAAATGACCACGCACTTCATTCCTGTTTTCTTTGTGTCTCCGGTTGTGCATTCCCAGCCTGTGTGTGTGTGTGTGTGTGTGTGAGTCATGGACACTTTAGGAGAATATTTATTTTAGAATGGCCGGAAATAGTGTGTGTGTGTGTGTGTGTGTGTGTGTGAGATCGGACAGAGAGGTCAGTGATGTGACTGATGATAATTCTAATAGAACTTGTGTTATTTCACTTGAGTGGAGTCAGTGATCCTCAGTGGAGCTTTTATACACCTGATCAGGTGGGACGAAGGGGGCCAGGGGGTGGGCGGGAACGAGGACGGAGGGGGCCAGGGGGTGGGCGGGAACGAGGACGGAGGGGGCCAGGGGGTGGGCGGGAACGAGGACGGAGGGGGCCAGGGGGTGGGCGGGAACGAGGACGGAGGGGGCCAGGGGGTGGGCGGGAACGAGGACGGAGGGGGCCAGGGGGTGGGCGGGAACGAGGACGGAGGGGGCCAGGGGGTGGGCGGGAACGAGGACGGAGGGGGCCAGGGGGCGGGCGGGCGTGGCGGGGGGGGCCAGGGGGTGGGCGGGAACGAGGACGGAGGGGGCCAGGGGGTGGGCGGGAACGAGGACGGAGGTTGCAGATTTACAAATTGCAATAAGATAACATTAAAATATAAATATATAAAATATATAAATAAAATATGCAGGATGTTCAGATAATTAAAGATTAAATAATTAAGTGTAGTCACGCAGATGTACACTCACTGTTTAATAAAACATCAGAGACACTCACGTCTGCTTTAATCTCAACACACACACACACACACACACACACACACACACACCTAAGTCATTACTGATCAGCTAATTAGTTAAGCTAGTTAACTATCTTATCTTTAATTGTTTCTAATTAACTCGATGGTGATATAAAATTAATAAAATATTAATAATCAGATCAGGTGTTAATTAACATTTAGTTCTGTTTAATATATTATTGTGATTATAATTTAATTTATAAGAGAAAATTATTACTTTTTTATTTCTGTTAAAACTTGTTTGAACTTGTAGTTATGAT
>NW_026520996.1:972500-975000 GCF_024256425.1 Clarias gariepinus | reverse complement strand
GGAGGTGACAATGAAAAGTAGGGAAACTATTTCCATAAACAAGCTCCAGTTAGTCCAGAATGCAGTGGTCCTCACCAGAACTGGAAGATATGAGTACATCACCCCTATCTTTTCCATTAGATTGTAGAGAGAAAATAGCATGGACTTAAAACCGAACCCTGTGGAACACCAAACTCCACTTGAGAACATGCAGATTAATCACCATTTAAATTTACAAACTTGTATCGATCAAACAGGATCTGAGCCAAGACAGGGCCCTTCTCTTAGTTCCTACTACATGTTCTGATCTGTGAAGGGGAATACCATGATCAGTAGTGTTAAACGCTGCAATAAAAACAAAACAAGAAACACAAGGAAAGGATCATTTACTACTTTAACGAGTGCTGTCTCTGTACTGTGATGAGGCCTAAATCCTGACTGATACAGTTCATGTATGCCATTTCTATGTAGATATGAGCATAGCTGCTCCGCTACTGTCTTTTCCAGAATTTTAGAGATAAAGGGGAGGTTTGATATTGGCCTGTAACTGGACAGCTGACAGGGGTCGAGGTCAGGTTTCTTAATTGATGGTTTGATAACTGCTAATTTAAAAAAACGTAATTAATTCCCTTTTATAACTGTGTGCCCTTGAGGTCAGAAAGCAGGAAAACGTAGTGGCGCGACACTATAGGGTACAATATTACATAAATGTTACTGGTTTAGAAGATTTCAGATATATGATTGGGATATTATCACCAGTACTGTGTAGCACTAATACAGTAATTACATAATAATAATGATAATAAACTTTGGTTCCTTCCTGTCCCTCTGTAGGTGATGGGTGTGAACGCTGACGGAGTCGAGGACTTGTCGACTCTCACAGAGCTAAACACACAGGCTATCATGCACAACCTCTACCTCCGATACAAACGAGACCTCATCTATGTAAGTCACTCACTCACACACACACACACACACACACACACACACACAACACAGGGCAGAGATAAAACAGAAAACTCTCAGAACTGGGATGAGAAACAACTTCAATTCTGGGAGTGGGACATTAAAAACAGAGGGTAGAAAAGCAGGAGTGTAAGCTGAGCCCTGGCTGGACATCAGTGTGACCTCAGTACTCCTAACACACAGAGGACTGTATACTAGGACTGGGTCTGGGGTTTACCTGAGACTGGAGCTGGATATGGAGGAACAACCCAAACTAAGTCTTGATCCTGGGGTGACCATAACAGTAGGAGTTGATCTGGGGGGTGACCTGGGGGTATGATCTGGGGGTGAAACAGAATTTAGATTTTGACTATAAACTTAGCTGGGGACAGGGCTTTAAATTGGGCTGTGTGTGTCTGTGTGTGTGTGTGTCTGTGTGTGTGTGTGTGTGTGTGTCTGTGTTCAGACAAACATTGGCTCCATCCTGGCTGCAGTAAACCCCTATAAGCAGATCCACGGGCTGTACGATGGCGAGTCTGTGCAACTCTACAGTAAACACCAGCTGGGTGAACTTCCTCCTCACATCTACGCTCTCGCTAATGAGTGTTACCGCTGTCTGTGGAAGAGAGCCGACAACCAGTGTGTGCTCATCAGGTACTCTCCCTACACCCTACACTGGTCTCCCTACACCCTACAGTGTCTCCCTGAACCCTACAGTGTCTTCCTAAACCCCACAGTGTCTCCCTACACCCCTACACTGGTCTCCCTACACCCCTACAGTATCTCCCTACACCCCTACAGTATCTCCCTACACCCCCAAAGTGTCTCCCTACACCCCCAAAGTGTCTCCCTACACCCCCAAAGTGTCTCCCTACACCCCCAAAGTGTCTCCCTACACCCTACACTGGTCTCCCTACACCCTACACTGGTCTCCCTAAACCCTACACTGGTCTCCCTAAACCCTACAGTGTCTCCCTACACCCTACAGCACATCTCCCTACACCCTTCGCAGTCTTTCTGCCTCTTTTGTTATCTGTGACAGTGTGTGTGTGTGTGTGTATGTGTGTGTGTGTGTGTGCAGTGGTGAGAGTGGTGCTGGTAAGACAGAGAGTACAAAGCTGCTTTTGAAGTTCCTCTCAGTAATGAGTCAAGGTTGTGCCGGAGCTGCGGTGTGTGAGAGAACCAACAGAGTGGAACAGGCCATTATACAGAGCAGGTAACACACACACACACACACACACACACACACACACCTGCTCAATATTGCTTTAAAATACACTAGTACACTTGTATACTTATTCAGTTTTACAAATGGTCTGTGTGTGTGTGTGTGTGTGTGTGTGTTCAGTCCCATAATGGAAGCGTTTGGAAACGCTAAAACAGTGTACAACAACAACTCGAGCCGCTTCGGGAAGTTTATCCAGCTGCACTTCTGTCAGAGCGGGAGCATCCAGGGCGGCTGCATCGTGCACTACCTCCTCGAGAAGGTTCCCTCTTTCTCTTTCTGAAGTGTGTATGGTCCAGAGAGTCATTAAGGCCAGGTTCTAGAGCGGTTCAGCTCCCTGGGCCTGAGAGA
>NW_026520996.1:940000-960000 GCF_024256425.1 Clarias gariepinus | reverse complement strand
GTTTCAGAGTGTGTTCCTGACCAGCTCTCAGGACGAAGACGCTTTTGTGTGTGATAGAACATTCTTGTGGTCCTGCCCAAAAGGGCAAAGGTCACTGCCACCCACTGCTGAGCAGCAGGAACCTCACAATCTCCCTCTCTGACTTGCTCTCCCGTTCACACACTGGCTTCCACAGACTAATACAAGATTTTAGGGACTATTAAGGACTTGTTCCTCCTCAGAACATTGACTTTACTTGTCCCCTAAACAAAGCCTGAGAGTTGTCCAGTCCGTTGTAGAGTTGAACACCCAGGAATCTGTAGGTGGTGACCTGCTCAGCATGATGGTCATGGGGCTGGTTGATGTTCAGCATCTCCTTGGTCTTGACCACACTGAAGACCAGACATTTTTTATTCATGTCACTCTTAGAATGTGTCCAGATCCCTGTTCTTCATTTTCTGTCCATCCCTGATGCGTTGGACCTCCTCAGTGTTATCAGACCATGTCTGAAGGTGGTGGAGAGCCCATCTGTTAAGTTAAGCCTTTATTTGTCACATATACATTACAGCACAGTGAAATTCCTTCTTCCCATATCCCAGCGTAACTGGGGTCAGAGCGCAGGGTCAGCCGTGATACAGCGCCCCCTGGAGCAGACAGGGTTAAGGACCGCGCTCAAGGGCCCAACAGTGGCAACCTGGTGGAGCTGGGGATCGAACCGCCGATCTTCCGATCAGGTGCCTTAGCCCTCTGAGCCACCACTGCCCTTGTACTGAAACTGTGTGGTGTACAGGCTGAAGATCATGTAGGGGGAGAGCATGTGTCCCTGTGGTGGTCCAGGTGTTTAGTCCGAGGAGATCTGCATTCTGCTCATCTCTCTCAGCAGGATAGGTTGGAGGATGGTTTATGTACAGTACTTAAGAAATCAAATAAAGTCATTTTCACTATAGTGCTGTCGTCCAGATGGGCGTGCTCCTTCATGAGATGGACAGTAGTTATATGGCCTACCTGAAGCTGGAAGGAAAATGGCAGGAGATCCAGAAAATAACTGACCCCGAGGTCCTATAGGAACAGTTTCTCCAGGACCTCCATGACATCTGATATGAAGGCTGTTGTTATGTAATCATTTAGAGAGAAGTGAGATGATTCCATGAGAACAGGAACCAGAACCAGTTAGGATGGAGTCCACAGATCGTCCAATTGAAGTGGAGCTGGAGGATCTCACACAGATTCCCAATTTTTACCTCCTCCTGCTCTCTCCTCACATGGATGGAAGTAACAGATTGTGTGTGTGTGTGTGTGTGTGTGTGTGTGTGTTTTGGGGTGTTAGAAGTGCGAGTCCTCTGAAGAAGGCTGTGCTGTCTTACAGTATTACAGTGCTTTGAATAATTATTTACCCTCATGGAAACGTACACAACACAGTTATACGATGTGTGTGTGTGTGTGTGCATGTCTGTGTGTGTGTGTGTGCATGTCTGTGTGTGTGTGTGTGCATGTCTGTGTGTGTGTGTGTCATTCAGCACGCTAATAAGTTCGACCCGGAAGTGGTTCTCAACCAGCTGCGGTACTCTGGCATGTTGGAGACGGTGAAGATCCGCAGAGCTGGGTTCCCTGTACGCAGAACCTTCAGTGACTTCCTTAATCGGTGAGACACACACACACACACACACACACACACAAACACTGACATGTGTTTTATAACACTTTCTGAACTCAAAGCTGGGTGAAACAGCAGCAGGGATCCTCAGAGTTCTGTTTCTATGAATAAATGGAACAGCTGCATTATTAATCATTATTATGGCAAAAGTTTCACTAGTTTTATAATTACTGATTTTATATATAATGGCTTTGTGTGTGTGTGTGTGTGTGTGTGTGTGTGTGTGTTTAACAGCTATACTGTGCTTCTGAGAGCTAAAAGGATCACAGATGGAGACGACCGGAAGAAATGTCATGATGTCCTCGGAGTGTTTGATGCATTCAGGAAAGAGTGGCAACTGGGCAAGACAAAGGTAAAACGCACACACACACACACACACACACACACACACACGGCATTTAAAAAATTAACAAGCATTTGAGGAGTGAGCTGCATCAGTGTGTTTCTGAGTTTTAAACACCAGGGCTCGTTTTCACGACTCTTCTTAGAATCCTCTGAGAGAGCTCCTATCTTAGCTTAAGAAGTCCTAGCTGGGAGTCCTAGACTAAAAGTGATTTAGGAAACTTCTCAGAGCAACTCTGAGTAAGGACAGTACTAACTCCTTAATCTTAGTGAGGGGGTGTGGTCGACCCTGTTACTAGGGATGATGCAGCAATTCAAGGACTGTGATTGGTTGATAAAAATTAACCTCTGACCTCTGACCTCTGCAAAGGTCTTAAAAAGCACTCTTTGTAAACATAGAATACATTATAATAGAACAGACAGTGAAGTCATAGTGTTTATACAATTTATTTATATACAATCATGACTACAGGCTACTTTATGCAAAGTTCCTGTTAAAGGCTAAATATCTTAGAGATAATTAAACAGCCAGATGGTAAAAATGTGTCTCCTTTAAGACCACACAGTAGTTATTATATTTAAGTTCTTACATTTATTTATCGTATTGATTTTATCACTTGTAACCCATTTCAGATTGATGGAAGCAAAATGTCTCAGTTTTCACCAGTGTCCATGATTACAGGACGGTGTGTTTAAGTTACACTTTTAGATGGTATGAAGCCAACAATCCAAGAGAGACGGGAGGAAGTAAAAGAACAAGGAACCCAGATTGGACAGGAGAGCCGTGTTTACTGTTACGTTCAGTGTTTGGAGAATATTTGTCCTGTCCACCATTTTGTCCTCTGCTATAGAAACTCTTAAGCCTCTAAAAGTCCTTCTCTCTACTCTTAACAATGTTTAGGAGCTGCTTTTAGGGCTAAGATGTTTTGTAAATAGTTTTTATCCTAAATAATATTTACTCCTAAATTTAAGTGGAAATTCTAAGAAAATGTCAAAATAATGTCTCTGTTTTTTCTTGACTCTAAGAATTTTCTTAGCATTTCGTCACTAGGAGTGACTTTGAGGCTTAAGAAGCTTTGTGAATACAGGCGCTGCATGTTAGAAAGCATCATCACACATCACTGATTCTCCTAAATCCTGTTTGTAAAGCCTTTAATCCAGAGGATTCACTCCAGGTGCTTTAGGAATAAAGTCTTAACTCCGGGACCCAGCACTGACTTAAACTCATAATCCTCAGGAGATTAGATCAGAACTTTGACCACAGGAGATGTTTGTAGAATGTAAGTCTTCAACAGGTTCTTTAAAGGTTGAGTCAAAGCTCAGCTTCATCCGTGTTTAACTTCACAGTGCTCTTAGTGAAGGTGGGTTTGTTGGGGAATGTCGCTTCTGCAGCTGAAACGATTTCAGACAGTGAGATTGCAGTGCACTTTTAAATTTACAAGATGATACAGAACCCTATATTAGACTGTGTGATGGTTCTGTGGGGATGGTTCTGTGGGATGGTTCTATGGGATGGTTCTGTGGGTTGGGTCTATGGGATGGTTCTGTGGGATGGTTCTATGGGATGGGTCTATGGGGATGGTTCTGTGGGATGGGTCTATGGGATGGGTCTATGGGATGGTTCTGTGGGTTGGGTCTATGGGGATGGGTCTATGGGGATGGGTCAGTAGGATGGTTCAGTGGGATGGGTCTGTGGGGATGGTTCAGTGGGATGGTTCTGTGAGATGGGTCTGTGGGATGGGTCTGTGGGGATGGTTCTGTGGGATGGGTCTGTGGGATGGGTCTATGGGATGGTTCTGTGGGTTGGGTCTATGGGGATGGGTCTATGGGGATGGGTCAGTAGGATGGTTCAGTGGGATGGTTCTATGGGATGGTTCTGTGGGATGGGTCTGTGGGGATGGTTCAGTGGGATGGTTCAGTGGGATGGTTCAGTGGGATGGTTCAGTGGGGATGGTTCTGTGGGGATGGTTCTGTGGGGATGGTTCTGTGGGATGGTTCCGTGGGATGGTTCAGTGGGGTGATATTATATTTCTTATTATTTCTTAGCACTAATTTGAGATAAAAAAAAAAGGCAATCCAAAAATAAACAAGAATTTAAGGAGTGAGCTGCATCAGTTTGTAATATCTGCAGGAAGAACACACTAATGTTATATAAAAATGTTTTTCTAACAGAGACGTGTGTTTCTGCAAAATGAATGTTGTTAAGTGGAAGTTAGTTACAGCTTAGAATCAATCAGGGTTTTAGTTAAAGTTTAGTGTTAAAGTTTAGTTAATGTTATTTGTATTTAGTATTGTGTGTAGCAGAACATGTTCTGAATGAGCTCTGTCTCTCTCTCTCTCTCATACACACACACATACGCGCGCACACACACACACACACACAGGCTGATTGTATTTCGGGAGGTTGAGGGTCATCTGAAGATCATTTATTCCCTGTTTCTGCCTGACGCTCCATGGCTGAAGGCTCTTCTACAGCCAACGCTGCTCTGAGATTAACTCTTCATTCTACACGTGTACATACACTTAGTCCAGGTTTCACTTTGTAGGTGAGCGTTAAAGTTTTAAACCAGATGTTAATAAAATCAGTGCAGAAGTGTCATCTAGTGGCTGGCTCCATATGACATCTGGATGGGAGTAGAGTATAGGGCGTAGGGTGCAGGGCGTAGGGCGCAGGGCGTAGGGTGTGGTGGAGTGTAAAGCGTTGTGTAAATACTTTTTTTTTGGTTTGGGAATGTGAGGCAGGAAAGGGTTAAAGAAACAGCGGCTCTTTATCACTCTTCATGTCTACTGTGTGTAAAACAGAGGGAGGGATAGAGAGGGGGGGGGGAGGGAGGGTGGGAGGGATAGAGAGGGGGGGGGAGGGAGGGAGGGAGGGATAGAGAGGGGGGGAGGGAGGGAGGGAGGGATAGAGAGGGGGAGGGAGGGCGTGGCCGTGTCTCTGGCTGACAGCCAGTCCTTCTGGTAAAGCAGGAAGTCACACTGCACAATGGAAGTTTAGTTTCTCTGCCCCCCCCCCCCCCCCCCCCCAACTCTTTATCTGTCTGTCTCTCTTTCTCTCTCAGGTCTTTGTGAAGGAAGTGTTGGAGCAGAAGCTGGAGCGAGAGCGTGATGAGGTGCGGAGAGCAGCAGGAATGCTGATTCGAGCTCACATTCTGAGCTATGTGGCAAGGTCAGTGTGTGTGTGTGTGTGTGTGTGTGTGTGTGTGTATGTTTAGAATGTGTCTGTTTTTGCTTGACTCTTTACCTGGTGAGTGTGTGTGAGTGTGTGTGAGTGTGTGTGTGAGTGTGTGTGTGAGTGTGTGTGTGAGTGTGTGTGTGAGTGTGTGTGTGAGTGTGTGTGAGTGTGTGTGAGTGTGTGTGTGTGTGTGTGTGTGTGTGTGTGATCAGTAGTGCAGAATCGCAGTAAGTTGACTCCGTGCCCTCTGCGCTTGTCCTGTCCACTGCATACAGAGTTTTCATTTTTAGCTTTTCCTGAAGAGGGCGCTCTACCATTTTCCCAATAAACAAATTATATCTAGCTCAATATATTGATATTATATTTCAGCTTTTTTTAGACGAGACACGGTTCATTTCGACGCTAATCTGTAGCTTTAGGAATCATTTATAGCATTATCACAGAAGGTATAATTATAATTAACAGCTGTATTCAGATTGCAGTGAGAATTTAATACTGAAATTCACTCACCTGCATTCAGGGCTCAAGCATCACTACAGACCTTATCGCTACGTGAAAGTTGTGGGTGCGGAGCCTGAACAAGAGGCAATTTAGTTAAATAAAACAAACTTTGCAGTGAATGTTTTGATAAATGCAGCTGGGAATATTCATGCAGCAATATATATATAACATTTGTTTTTATTATTACAAGAGCCTAATAAATGTTTATTTAAAAAAACAGGAAGCAGTACAGGAAGATTCGCTTCAGCATCATCACTATCCAGAAGAACTACCGAGCTCACTTCTGGAGAAAAGCGTTCCTGTGCACGCGCTCAGCCATCATCGTTCTCCAGAAACACTGTCGCGGACGGCTCGCACGGAGACTACATCAACAACTCTGTAAGGAGAGAGAGAGGGAGGAAGAGGAGAGGAGGATAAGGGAGGAAGAAGAGAGAAAGAAGAAGGAGGAAGAAGAAGAAAAGAGAAGGAGAGAGGAAGAACAGAGAATTCTGGAGGAGCAGAAGAGAAGAGAAGAAGAAGAGAGGTGGAAGAACGAGCAACGTGAACTGTTGCGGAAAAAGCAGGAGGAGGAGGATCTCCGGAGAAATATAGAGCAAGAAAACGCTCGGAAACAAGAAGAAGAAAAGGAGCTCCAAAAGACGCAAGACACTGAGGATATCTCATCCGAATACCACAGGTTCTCTAATCTCTTCCAAATGAATAAAACCTTCTAAATTTTTTGAAGTTTCCCAAAGTTGAAGGTTCAGCACCATCTCTTCAGGGTTTAATAATGTGTTAGACGGCACTTACAGCTCAGTTGTAGTAACTTCAGCAGCTTTATCCAGCTAGTTGTTGTCTTTTGTGGATGCAGGACAATTTTGTGTCTCTTCTGAAACACATTAATTCAATTCAATTTTATTTTATTTGTATAGCGCTTTTAACGATTTACATCATCACAAAGCAGCTTTACACAATCAAAAGAATTAAAAATCTTCTAAAAAATTAAGATCTTTTACATGAGCAGGAGACTCATCTTCTAGGGGCCAGGGGTAGCTCAATGGTTAAGGCGTTGGACTACGGTTCGGGAGATCCAAGGTTCATATCCCACGACCACCATGTTGTCCCTGTTGGGCCCTTGAGCGCGGCCCTTAACCCTCAACTGCTCAGATGTGTAATGAGATAAAAATATTTATCGCTCTGGATAAGAGGGTCTGCCAAATGCCTAAATGTAACTGTGTTAATGTCTTCACGCACAGCTGTGTACGAAATCAATCATTATCCAATCGGAATTGGTTTATTTAATTCTTAACCATGATTTTGTTTTGGCCAGACAGTGTAAATTTCAACTCTAAACTTCAAATCAAACTATTTTAATCAAGAATGTGTCTGACATTTCTCAATAACACTTATGAACTCTTCTAAACTATTTATAATCTCACCTTCTCGGTTTTCCCAATCTTTTCTGCACCATTCCTACATTTTCCTAACCTTACAATGTTGACCAGACCTTCCAGTCCATGCCACAAACAACCACCCCAGTCCAACCACCCCAGTCCAAACACTCACTCACTTCTTTACCGCTCCTTCCTGTATTCAGGGTCTTGGGGGGTTCGGTCCAACCAGCCCAGTCCAAAACATTACAAACATTTTAAGACATTCCTAAATCCTTCCATCCTGAGTGTGCCCAATGTGTTTTATATTCCCTTTACAACCCTTATCAATACATTTTCACGAGTCTTTCAATCCCATCTAAACTCTCTCAAGATTTCATAAACTTGAACTAAATTTAACAAAACCTTACAAAATCTTTTTCCTAATTCTAAAAGACATTCTAAAAGAAATTAACATTAAATCTTTCTTTAAATCCTGTAAATCTAACTTTCTCGTGACTCCACCGCCAATTCTTAATTACTTCATTTCCAAGTCTTTCTAACACCTCAAAATTCTGTGAAAACTTCACTAAACCCATGTGTGTCTTCCTCTTTTTTTTTTCTTTTTTTTTAGGAATCAGCTGGAAACAAACCATCATCACTCCAAGGTAAAGCCAGGATGTAGAAAAGACTTAAATACTTTTAAAGCTGAAAAAAGCTAATATTTTTTATTCTGTCAGTGGTTGTGTTGATTCTTGTTGAAAGTGGTTCTGTATTTGTGTTGCAGTACTCGTCTGAAGAAGAGACCCGGCAGATGGAGGAGATCTTGCGCCTGGAACGAGAAATCGAGCGTCTTCAGCGACAGCGTGATGAAGGAGTGGCGCTGATGAACGAAGGTTCTCGAGAGGAGCTTCGTCAGCGCAGTGATGCCGAAATCTACAGACTGGAGAAGGAGGCATCACGCGTGGCTACAGAATTCCTAGAAATGCTGGACTTTGGAGGTCTGGAGCCATCGCTGTCCAGCGAAGAGAATCTAAATGAGAGTGGGGTTCCACTGGTCGAGGATGATGAGGACGAAGGGTTTCAGGCAGAGGACGAAGATGAATGCGTTCCACTTCCAGACCTGCCATCACCTCCTGCTGCTGAGTTGCTCGATCTGAATGTGTTGTCTTTAATTCCTCCTCCACCAGCAGCATTTGCTCAGGGATTGCTTGAAAGTTCTCCTCTCACACACAGGGAAATATTGGAGACCTCAAAGATACCTGCTGCACCTTCAGACCCTCCACCTCCTTCTGCTTCATACGCTCAGGGATCCCTGACCACGTCCAGACCAAACTCTGCTCAGAATTCCAGCCAGAAATGTTCTCTTAGATACAGCAGATATTTGGAGACATCTCCTTCAGCTTCTTCATCCTTATTCTCTCAGGAGTCGTCCAGACCAAAATCCGGCTCGAGTCCCAGCCCGAGGTCTTCGTCCTCACTGAAAAATCTCAGGATTTTAGAGCAGACACAGACTCCTGCTCCACCTTCACCCCCTTCTGGAGATTACAGTAAAGTGCAGAAGGACTTCAGGAGCTGGGATACAGAGGTGCAGGAAACAGAGTCTGATTATGACCAGGAGGAGTATGAACTAGAGGAGGCGCTGGAGAACCTTACTGATGAACATGTCACTGATGAGGAGGTGCTGAGGAGATCCGGCTGCATCTACAACAGCATGGACTCATTTAGAGAAAGTGCAGAGTCGGTGAGAAACTGATGTTCAATTCTTTTGTTAAAAAATGTGGTACCTGGAAATTGAGGTTCTAGCCTTTAATATTGGTGCAGTTTCCCCAAAATTTCAGATTCTCCACGATTCCGTAACACTGTGAGCTAACAGACCTCATCACTTCACTGCCATGATTCAGTTCCTTTTTAAACAATAAGACCACTGAGGAGAGTTTAGAATTTGGTCGTTATCAAAATCACAATTTGCTTGAACTTTGTCAGAATTGAGAAGTGAAGATCCACACAAGATCCAAATATATTTCTTTTCCTTAAGGACTAAGAACTTGTTAAGGAAGTGAAAGCAGACATCTGTATCTGATAATATAATTACTCTGGGTGTGTTTTATAACTGTTAAAATCAGACATAAAAACAACAGACTAAATTAAAATAAGTTACATTTACAAAAATATAGATTTATTAGATATATTCAGCTTCAAAACTATTGGCACTCTTAATGGAAATTAATGTAATATTTTTGGGCTCAGGCTTTTATTGTCAAACAGATTTTTGGAACAAAATAAGGGTTCAATTCAGTAACAAATTTTCAGAATAATGCAGAGGTACCTGACATTTCAGTATTAGGGTTGGGTGGAGTCTGCCCTGAAGAGAAGCACAGCTCTCGTCTGGATCCTGGAGAGCTCACGTGGAGGGTCTTGGACCTCTTTACCAAGCACAGCATTTTCAACTCAGTGAGATTTAAAGGTTCCTCTTGTGACCTGCTCTCTTTATTGAAGACCATAAATACTTTATTAAACTGGGTTTAAGTCTGGAGACTGAGGAGGCCGATATAAAACCCTGACTTTGTGTTGTTAAAGGGCCCCTATTATGCCATTTTAAAGGTTGCTAATATTGCTTAATTAGCCTCTTAAAACAAGTTTGCATGTATGCAAGGTCAAAAAACACTTTAGTTTCCTCCAAAAATAGATTTAATTTTACAGCATTTCTAAATTTCTAAGTTGGATGGTTCAGTCTGTCTAAACCCCGCCTTGTCTTTGCCCTCTGGAAGCATTCTCCTCCGTGAGCATGAGCAGCTCACGGCTTTCCTTTTCTCTTTTGACTTGAGTGCTCTTTGGTCTTATCCTGTTGATGGATAACAAAAGGATTTCCCTTGTGTGTTCACTCATATGTACCACAGTAAGGCAGGTAATGGCTTTAGGGTTAGGGTTAGGGTTAGATGAGATGATTAAAGGAAACATCAAGACACATTCCTAAAAACAAATTCCTTTGATTTTATTGATGATAAACTTCAGGGGTGCCAATAATTTTGCCATATATTTTTTTGGACAGAGTCAACTATTCCAAAGATGAAACAACACTTTTGCAGAATTATTGGATTACTTTTGTTGAATGAATAGTTAGCAATTTCTCCAAATGTGATGAAAGTTAGAGCTGTGAGATTAATCACACAAAAATAAAATTGCGATACGAACCCGAGCGATTATTTAATCACAAAAGGCTGCAGTTTATTGCATGTGATATACACACAGTCAGGAATTTATGTAGAACTTGTTAATAATTTAAGTCTTATATATATATATATATTTTATAATTTTGAGGTTATAAATTGCCAAATATCCTCTTAATGAGCTGGTTTGTTCCGTTATTAGCTGTTAGACTCTGTATTACATACTGCAGTTTAAATCTCATTATGTCCAAATAATCACAATAGGATTAAAAAAAATCTAATTAGCTCTAACTGGGACCATTAACATGCTATGTTTAGATGGATAGTGTACCTTATTAATCTCATGGTAACATTAATGATAATCTGCTATTTTCATTGAGGGTGCCAATAATTTTGGAGTTAACTGTAATAGTGTAATTCAGTGGGGCGTGGTACAGCTCAGGGAACTCACTGTACCTGATTTATACTGATACACTGTGTGTGAAGGGGTGTGTGTGTGTGAAGGGGTGTGTGTGTGTGTGTGTGTGTGTGTGTAGGGGGGTGTGTGTGTGAAGGGGTGTGTGTGTGTGTGTGTGTGAAGGGGTGTGTGTGTGTGTGTGAAGGGGTGTGTGTGTGTGTGTGATGGGGTGTGTGTGTGTGTGTGAAGGGGTGTGTGTGTGTGAAGGGGGGTGTGTGTGTGTGTGTAGGGGTGTGTGTGTGTGTGTGTGAAGGGGTGTGTGTGTGTGAAGGGGTGTGTGTGTGTGAAGGGGTGTGTGTGTGTGATGGGGTGTGTGTGTGTGTGAAGGGGTGTGTGTGTGTGAAGGGGTGTGTGTGTGTGTGTGAAGGGGTGTGTGTGTGTGTGAAGGGGTGTGTGTGTGTGTGTGTGTGTGAAGGGGTGTGTGTGTGTGTGTGAGAAGGGGTGTGTGTGTGTGTGTGAAGGGGTGTGTGTGTGTGTGTGAAGGGGTGTGTGTGTGTGTGAAGGGGTGTGTGTGTGTGTGAAGGGGTGTGTGTGTGTGTGTGTGTGTGAAGGGGTGTGTGTGTGTGAAGGGGTGTGTGTGTGTGAAGGGGTGTGTGTGTGTGTGTGTGTGAAGGGGTGTGTGTGTGTGTGTGTGAAGGGGTGTGTGTGTGTGAAGGGGTGTGTGTGTGTGTGAAGGGGTGTGTGTGTGTGAAGGGGTGTGTGTGTGTGAAGGGGTGTGTGTGAAGGGGTGTGTGTGTGTGTGTGTGAAGGGGTGTGTGTGTGTGTGTGACGGGGTGTGTGTGTGTGTGTGAAGGGGTGTGTGTGTGTGTGTGAAGGGGTGTGTGTGTGTGAAGGGGTGTGTGTGTGTGTGTGTGTGTGTGTGAAGGGGTGTGTGTGTGAAGGGGTGTGTGTGTGAAGGGGTGTGTGTGTGTGTGTGTGTGTGTGTGAAGGGGTGTGTGTGAAGGGGTGTGTGTGTGAAGGGGTGTGTGTGTGAAGGGGTGTGTGTGTGAAGGGGTGTGTGTGTGAAGGGGTGTGTGTGTGAAGGGGTGTGTGTGTGAAGGGGTGTGTGTGTGTGTGTGTGAAGGGGTGTGTGTGTGTGAAGGGGTGTGTGTGTGAAGGGGTGTGTGTGTGAAGGGGTGTGTGTGTGTGTGTGAAGGGGTGTGTGTGTGTGTGTGTGAAGGGGTGTGTGTGTGTGTGTGTGTGAAGGGGTGTGTGTGTGTGAAGGGGTGTGTGTGTGTGAAGGGGTGTGTGTGTGTGAAGGGGTGTGTGTGTGTGAAGGGGTGTGTGTGTGTGAAGGGGTGTGTGTGTGTGTGTGTGTGTGTGTGTGTGTGTGTGTGTGATGGGGTGTGTGTGTGTGTGTGTGAAGGGGTGTGTGTGTGTGAAGGGGTGTGTGTGTGAAGGGGTGTGTGTGTGTGTGTGTGAAGGGGTGTGTGTGTGTGTGTGTGAAGGGGTGTGTGTGTGTGTGTGTGTGAAGGGGTGTGTGTGTGTGTGTGTGTGTGTGAAGGGGTGTGTGTGTGTGAAGGGGTGTGTGTGTGTGAAGGGGTGTGTGTGTGTGAAGGGGTGTGTGTGTGTGTGTGTGTGTGTGAAGGGGTGTGTGTGTGTGTGTGTAAGGGGTGTGTGTGTGTGAAGGGGTGTGTGTGTGTGAAGGGGTGTGTGTGTGTGTGTGTGAAGGGGTGTGTGTGTGTGTGTGAGAAGGGGTGTGTGTGTGTGTGTGAAGGGGTGTGTGTGTGTGTGAAGGGGTGTGTGTGTGTGTGTGAAGGGGTGTGTGTGTGTGTGTGAAGGGGTGTGTGTGTGTGTGAAGGGGTGTGTGTGTGTGTGTGTGTGTGAAGGGGTGTGTGTGTGTGTGTGAAGGGGTGTGTGTGTGTGTGTGAAGGGGTGTGTGTGTGTGTGAAGGGGTGTGTGTGTGTGTGAAGGGGTGTGTGTGTGTGTGTGTGTGTGTGTGAAGGGGTGTGTGTGTGTGAAGGGGTGTGTGTGTGTGAAGGGGTGTGTGTGTGTGTGTGTGTGAAGGGGTGTGTGTGTGTGTGTGTGAAGGGGTGTGTGTGTGTGAAGGGGTGTGTGTGTGTGTGATGGGGTGTGTGTGTGTGAAGGGGTGTGTGTGTGTGAAGGGGTGTGTGTGAAGGGGTGTGTGTGTGTGTGTGTGTGTGAAGGGGGGTGTGTGTGTGTGTGAGAAGGGTGTGTGTGTGTGTGTGAAGGGGTGTGTGTGTGTGAAGGGGTGTGTGTGTGTGACGGGGTGTGTGTGTGTGAAGGGGTGTGAGTGTGTGTGTGTGTGTGTGAAGGGGGGTGTGTGTGTGTGTGAGAAGGGGTGTGTGTGTGTGTGTGAAGGGGTGTGTGTGTGTGTGAAGGGGTGTGTGTGTGTGAAGGGGTGTGTGTGTGTGAAGGGGTGTGTGTGTGTGTGTGTGAAGGGGTGTGTGTGTGAAGGGGGGGTGTGTGTGTGAAGGGGTGTGTGTGTGAAGGGGTGTGTGTGTGTGTGTGTGTGTGTGTGAAGGGGTGTGTGTGTGTGTGTGTGTGTGTGGGTGAAGGGGTGTGTGTGTGTGTGTGTGTGTGTGGGTGAAGGGGTGTGTGTGTGTGTGTGTGTGTGTGTGTGGGTGAAGGGGTGTGTGTGTGTGTGTGTGTGGGTGTGTGTGTGAAGGGGTGTGTGTGTGTGTGTGTGTGGGTGTGTGTGTGAAGGGGTGTGTGTGTGTGTGTGGGTGGGTGTGTGTGTGAAGGGGGGTGGGTGTGTGTGTGTGTGTAAAGATGACAAGCAGGGAAAGTCTTGTTCTTCTTCTTATTTTAATTATAAGAAGAACCTGAGCAAGAGGTTTATTGATGCATGATTCTGTGTAAAACATCTCTTACACACACAGACACACACACAGACACACACACACACACACACACACACACACACACACACACACAGACACACACACACACACACACAGACACACACACACACACACACACACACACACACACAGACACACACACAGACACACACACAGACACACACACACACACACACAGACACACACACACACACACACAGACACACACACAGACACACACACAGACACACACACAGACACACACACACACACACACACACACACACACACACACACACACACAGCTGTACACTAAGCTTCAGATGTTTCTCCTCTGCAGCTCATCATCAGTGATGAGGAGAACGATGAGACCGCAGACACAGACGAAGAAGTTTCCAACGGAAGAGTCAACCTGCTGAACGGCAGCAATCCTCCATACTTCCACAGCTACCTTTATATGAAGAGTGAGTATACACACACACACACACACACACACCCCTTCACACACACACACACACACACCCCTTCACACACACACCCCTTCACACACACACACACACACACACCCCTTCACACACACACACACACCCCTTCACACACACACACACACCATTCACACACACACACACACACACACACACACACCCCTTCACACACACACACACACACACACACACACACACACACACACACACCCCTTCACACACACACACACACACACACACACACCCCTTCACACACACACACACACACACACACACACACACACCCCTTCACACACACACACACACACACACACACACACCCCTTACACACACACACACACACACACACACACACACACCCCTTCACACACACACACACACACACACACACCCCTTCACACACACACACACACACCCCTTCACACACACACACACACACCCCTTCACACACACACACACACACCCCTTCACACACACACACACACACCCCTTCACACACACACACACACCACTTCACACACACACACACACACACACACACACACACCCCTTCACACACACACACACACCCCTTCACACACACACACACCCCTTCACACACACACACACACACACACACACACACACACACACACACACACACACACACACCCCTTCACACACACACACACACACACACACACACCCCTTCACACACTCACACACACACACACACACACACCCCTTCACACACACACACACACATGCACACCCATTCACACACACACACACACACACACACACACACACACACACACACCCCTTCACACACACACACACACACACACACACACACACCCCTTCACACACACACACACACACACACACACACACACCCCTTCACACACACACACACACATGCACACCCCTTCACACACACACACACACACCCCTTCACACACACACACACACATGCACACCCCTTCACACACACACACACACACACACACACACTATAACTATCTAGCGTGAAGAATAGGGTTATATAAGTATTTTTTAATGAGAAATGAAGGAGGTAAGAAATAAATTAAAGCTTGTGTGTGTGTGAGAGAGAAGGGAGGAGGGAGAGAGGGAGGGAGGGAGAGAAGGAGGGAGAGAGAGAGAGAGGGAGGGAGATTTTTATTTTTTTTTTATTCACAAAATCCTTTATTTACAAAGAAAGTCACATAATCACAAATCTAACAAGCATCAACTCGGAGGTAATTTAATACAACGTAAAAATCAATTCATTTTCCAGAAGGACACACAGCATCATTGCAACACCAAATGTTCTGAAATAAAATCAAGTCATCAATACTCCTATAATAACAGAAATCAATTAGAATTCTGGATTGCACCAGGTTAAAGAATAATGTAACAATGTTCTGTACTACATTCTGCTCAATTTTCGTTCTCCTACTCAAATAAATGGCCATCTTTGCTCGGCCCAACACAAAATTAAGCATTTGATACGTATATCTTTTCCTTAAAACATATTTGCATCCCAAAATGAACAACCTGTAAGAACACCTCATTACATTTTCTAAAAATCTCTCTTAAAACAGAAAACAAAGGTTCAAGCCTATAACAACTTGAGAATGCATGAAAAATAGTCTCTCTATCATCACAAAAAGGACATTTATCAGAACTTCCAGGACTTAAAACAACAGTAAATGCGTTAGTTGCAATAATACCATGAGCAACTCTCCATTGTAAATCTCCTGTCTTTCTGATCAACGGTGGTTTATAAAAAACTCTCCACTGTGGCTTTTTATCATCCTCTAGAGTAAAAAAGGCACGCCAACAAACATTTTCTTGTTAAAAGCAATTGTACAATGTTTATACAAAACCTTTTTATTACAAGAAAAGAAATCAACGTTTAGGGAACTGGTTTCCTTTAGATACAACCCAGAATATTCATCCAATTTAGGAGCGAAGATCAATCGAGGAAAGGGGTCTTCTACATCGCGGCTACACAGTCCGTTCCTATAGTCTGATAACAGGAGTCTCTCATGATCACTTAAAGCTGATTCCCATCTCCGGAGAATTAGTGTCGTAACACGAGTAGAATTAAATCCAAGAACTTGAGAAAGTGCTTCATTGTCTTTAAAATCAAGTCCAGTCACTTTCAGCAAGCGACCAAGAGTCACAATTTTGTTATCAATAAGTGATAACATTATTAAGTTATTGCTCAGCCCGGGAAAAGACGAGTTACTCGTCAAGTCCAATCGCTTGCCATGAATTAAAGGTTCTTCCAGCAACCAATACAACGAGTTTGGAAGCCCTACTCTCTGAAAGGAAAAAAGATTCCACACCTTAAAAACATTTCTATAAAATACAGGTAATGCAGGGAAATGAAGATTCAATGGATCCATCAAAAATATTGTTCTTCCAAGATTGAGGTTTCCTAAACTGTTTAATATCACTCTTCCAACAGCATTCCAGTTACAAGCATCTGAAGCAGTTAAGAGTCGTTGCAAAAAGTGTAGCCTAAAAGCAGCTATTTTACTTTGTAAATGTATAAGACCCTGACCACCTTCTTCTTTAGATAGAAACAAAACACTTTGTGGGATCCAATGTAGCTTATCCCAAAAAAAGTCCACCAACAATGACTGTAAATTCATTAACAAAGTTAGTGGAGGATCCAAACAAGCAAACTTATGCCACAGTGAAGAGGCCACTAAATTATTGACAATTAAAACTCGTCCTCTAAAAGACATTTTTGGAAGCAACCATTTCCATTTTTCTAATCTACCTTTCACTCTCTCGATTATACCTTCCCAATTTTTTTGGGTTACAGTCTCATCCCCAATGAAAACTCCTAGATATTTGAACCCAATTTTTCCCCACTCCAGACCAAAAGGAAGTTTTGGTTTATAATTCTTCCAATCCCCTATTAGAAAAGCTTCACTTTTACTCCAATTAACACTAGCAGAAGAGACCTTTTTAAAGCTTTTCAAGAGGTTTAATAACACGTCGATGTCATTTTGACCATTAATACATATTGTCACATCATCTGCATAAGCCGACAGGGTAAAATTATTCTTACATCCTGGTAACATTACACCTTGAAGTTTACATCTTATCTGCTGTAACAAAGGTTCTATTGCTAAAGAGTATAACATGCCAGCTAGGGCACAGCCCTGTCCCATGCCTTTAGAGGCTTTAAAAGGAGTACATAAACCACCGTTGATTTTCAAAATACTCTCCACATCACTATAAAGAATTTTAATGAAGTCAACAAACTTCTCGCTGAAGCCAAAAGCAGTTAAAACCTTCCACAAAAAACAATGTTCTACCCGATCAAAAGCTTTTTCTTGATCTAATGAAACAAAACCACAATCTAGGTTTAGCATCTTGGAGACTTCAATAAGATCACGAATAAAAGCAATATTATCAAAAATTGATCTACCTGGGACACAGTAGGTTTGGTCAGGATGAATAACACTATCCATTACTTTGGCTAATCTATTAGCTAAGATTTTTGACATAAGCTTATAATCGCTGCAGAGCAAAGAAACAGGACGCCAACACTTTATATCTCCAAGATCTCCCTTTTCCGGCAGGAGAGTCAGCACAGCTCTTCGGCAACTTTGAGGCAGCTTACCTCCATCCATACTGGTGTTCAACATCTCTAGGAGATCCTCTCCTATTGTTGACCAAAAGGACTTGTAAAAGTCCACTGGTATACCATCAATACCTGGTGTCTTACCAGGCACCATCTCACCAAGTGCTTTCTGTAGCTCGCTCATACTCAGAGGGCTAGACAATTCAGTGTTGAGGCTTTGAGGCACCTGGGGTAAGTTTTCAAAGAAAAACTCACCTTCATCTTTCTGCTCTGCAGTGATTTCACTTTTATATAAGTTTTCATAAAAAGCAACTGCTCTCTGACGAATTTCTGAAAAATCTGTCAAAAGAATTACAGATTCAGAATGTAAAGCATGGATGCTTCTGCTTTGGCCATTCTTTTTCTCCAAATTGAAGAAAAATTTTGTTGAAGCATCCATTTGATCTATGCTTTGAAATCTTGACCTGACCAAAGCTCCTTGTGTCCTAGAACCAAGTAGATCAGCCAACTGATAATGTGATCTGTTGCCCTGAGAAACAGCTTAATATCTTCTACCTCATAGCTGCGACTGGATAAATCACTTTGAGAAAGGCTGAAAGTAGAGTCAGAAGATTCGTTGTCACTTTCAATTCAATTAAATTAAATTAAATTTTATTTGTATAGCGCTTTTAGCAATTTTCATTGCCGCAAAGAAGCTTTACATAGTCAAAAGAATTATTTAAGTTTGTATGAAATGTGAATTTGTATGAATCAAAATGGTCAGTTTGTCCCTGGTGAGTGTGACGGTGCTGAGGGAAAAACTCCCTGAGATGGTAATAGGAAGAAACCTTGAGAGGAACCAGACTCAACAGGGAACCCATCCTCATTTGGGTGAAACAGAAAGCAGTAAATGATCTGCACTCATACAGTGTGTAGGGTGGGAGGCAGTTCAGCTATAATAGCTGATGTTAATTAATGTTAATATGGAGTCCAGGTAGTTATTGAAGACCCAGGTAGACTTGTAAGAAGTTCCAGTCATGAACTATCGAACTGTCAAGTCCCCAGAGAAACAGTTGACAACACCAGTCAAGGCCAGAACCATTTTCTAGGTAGAGAGAATCATTCCCAGACACCAGACGCATCCCAGAGAGACACACGGGGCATCCATGTGACGAGATCTTCAGCCAGAAGCGGGGCACCAGGATGGGTCAGACAGGTCCGGAGGGCAGAGGGAGTCTGGATCACTGGCAGCTCAGGAACGACATGTGTAGCTCGACAGAGAGAGAGAGAGAAAGAGTGAAAGGGGGGGACAGGAGGAGAGAGGAAAAAGAAAGAGGGGGGGGAAGAGAAGAAGAGGAGAGATGGCAGTTAGGTATGGTCACAGTCACACAATGTATAATGTGAATGTATATTAACTGTAGAGTGCAAGCAGAGACTCCGGCAGGATTAACTATGACATCATAACTAAAAGGGAGGAGCCAGAAGGAAACACAAACATGAGGGGGAACTGAGATGTAAAGCAAACAATCACCTCACCGTCAGCAAACCTGAGTGATCAATGAGAGTGAGGAAGACAGCATCCAAACATACCAGTTCACCATAATACTCTACGTCCATGAGTCCCCCAGATCTGCTCCTTTACCTATGGCAAATCTATTTATAAAAATGCTGGGCTAAATAAATAGGTTTTTAGCCTGGACTTAAACACTGAGACTGTGTCTGAGTCCCGAACACTATTTGGAAGACTATTCCATAACTTTGGGGCTTTGTAAGAAAAAGCTCCGCCCCCAGCTGTATTTTTCATAATACGCGGTACTGACAAGCAGCCTGCATCCTTTGATCGAAGTAGGCGTGGCCGTTCGTAAGACACTAGCAGTTCGCTCAGGTACTGCGGCGCGAGACCATTTAATGCTTTATACGTCAAGAGTAGTATTTTAAAATCAATGCGAAATTTCACAGGGAGCCAATGGAGTGAAGATAAGATAGGGGTGATGTGCTCATATCTTCTGGTTCTAGTGAGGACTCTCGCTGCTGCATTCTGGACTAGCTGAAGCTTATTTATGCATGTAGCTGAACAACCAGACAGGAAGGCATTACAATAGTCCAACCTAGAGGTGATAAAAGCATGAACTAGTTTTTCTGCATCGTTTAGCGACAATAAATTTCTTATCCTGGCAATATTTCTGAGTTGAAAGAATGCTATCCTGGTAATATTATCTACATGTGCTTCAAATGAAAGGCTGGAATCAATAATCACACCAAGGTCTTTCACTGTTGCATTTGATGGAACAGAAAGGCCATCTAAAGTTACGGTGTGATCTAAAATTTTACTCCTAGCTGTATGCGGTCCTATGACTAGAACTTCTGTCTTATCCGGATTTAGCAGAAGGAAGTTAATTAGCATCCAATTTCTTATGTCCTGCACACATTGCTAAATTTTTAGTAAGCTGTTTTTTCTCATCAGGTTTTGCTGAGACATATAACTGTGTATCGTCAGCATAACAATGAAAACTAATACCATGCTTACGGATAATGTTGCC
>NW_026520996.1:830000-935000 GCF_024256425.1 Clarias gariepinus | reverse complement strand
GATCAAGGTAGACTTCCTCTGAGTGCACTACATCACTCCTTAGCACAGCATCAACCTCCCACATCAGTTACACACTCTTACACTCTACACACACCACCACCAGGTGGAGCTCTGAAAATGTTTGGCCTCATGGGGTGCTGTTTCTTCAGGGTTCTTCATCCTGAAATAACAAAGATAAAGTGTCTTTCTGTGACTGTGTCCTTTTCAGTCAGTGGAGCCACGCCCACTTTCTCTCCGGAGTTAAGCTCCAGGGTGGAACGAGGTACAGCGCTGTGTGTTATCTGCGTGGAACTGTTTGTGCTTTTCTGCAGTGTTTTGCTTCTTCATCTTGTGCTGATGTGACCATGTTGATGTTCTTCATGATGATGTTACTGAATTATAGAAGTGCTAAAGAGCCACATAGGCCTGTTGAGTTTGTTAGGATTTAATACCGAAACATGTATTTCAGGTTTTCAAAACTCGGACATAACAACAGACAAACTGCCGATTTTAACCACAACACGTCATGTTTTTGATATAAATACTTAAATGACTTTGGACGACACAATTAAATACATACTGCCTGACCAAAAAAAGTCACACACTCTAATATTCCACTCGAGCACCTTTAGCTTTGATACACACACTATGGTGTCCAGTTGATGTTGATCCCTCGTGCTCTCAGAGCCGTTCTCTTACACTCCTATTAACAGTCATGAAAGAAGCATCGTGCCATCAGGGAACTAAACCCTCCATAGATGTGATCCTCTGGTGGTTCAGTACATTCAAGTGGTCAGCTGACTTCATTTTATTGCCCCATAACATTACTGAGTCTCGACCTGAGTAACTGATCAACCCCAGATCATAACACTGTCTCCAGAGGCTTGTACAGTGGACACTATGCATGATGGGAGCATCGCTTCATGTCCTTCCCTTCTCACCCTGACACGCCCATCACTCTGGAATAGGCTCAGTCTGGACTCATCAGGTCACATGACCTTTCTCCATCACTCCAAAGTCCAGTCTTTATGATCCCTAACAAACTGAAGCCTCTTTTTTGATGAGTCTCACTAACAAGTGGATTTATTATGGACACACGGCTGTTTAGTCCCAGTCCCTTCTCAAGTTCTCCCCTACCACCCCACTCTAATCACACCCTGCACCGCACCACATTCCATCCGATCCTTCAGCACTGGATGCCTCTTCCCACCATCTTTTAGGGATTGGAGAAGACACTTAATGTGATGAGGACTCACAGGATTACATTAACATTCCATAACAAAAGTGCTTTGAAGTTTCCGTCATTGGATAAATCCTTCCACTGGGTTACTAGGTTACTGGTAACTAAGTACCAGTCAAACACTGCTGGGAAGGTTTCTTTTGAGGGAAGTGATTAACCCAAATATTGAAGAAACAGATTGGTCTTTAGTCGTCGCTCTAAGATTTCCAGTAATTCGGTTGTACTGACATCTAGAGGAAGTTCATTCCACCCCCTCGGTGCCTGAACGAGCACAGGCACCTTTTATCCATGCAGCTTTACGGGCGTTTAAGTGATTCCTCATCACGCTCATTCAGGATGTCTTTCTGACCGCATTTCTTCTGTGAAGTTGAGGGTTTAGCGTTCTCCTTCCAGGGTATAATAATGTTTTGCACAGTTCTTAACTCAGTCATTTTAGCTTTAGCTCCTTAGTTGTGGTCTTTCCCTGATGCAGGAAAGTAATGTGCTCCTTGTGATATAGTGGCATTTTTGGCCAGGCAGTGGATACATATGACACTGTTAAGTAATTATTCTCATTCCACAAAAATAATTTTTTCCACATATTTATTTAATGATTTAAGGTGCATTTTAATTACATTAGATTACACTTACAATAGACATTGCTTAGAGAAAATTTTTTTTATGGATAAAGATAACAGAACACACTGTGACAGATGACTGAGTCTCATTCTCTCCATGTGCTCAAGCAGAAGTCTGATAGTCCTTCATTTATCCATCTGTTTTTCTCCTCGTTCCTTCTGTGTGGAGTTTACTCACTGCTGCTGCTCAGCATCACCTTTATGTTTCTTTACTTCTCTAGCATGTTAGATGGAGCCTTAATCCCACAGGTGATCATGTCATCATTTTATTGATATGTGATTGATTACGTGTGTGTGTGTGTGTGGGTGGGTGTGTGTTTCAGGAGAACAGCATGAACGTGGAGGCGGTGGAGCAGATGTACTGGAGAAACCCGATCCTGCGATACACACAGCATCCCTTACACTCCCCGCTCCTGCCTCTGCCCTATGGAGACAGCCGTGAGTGGCCCACACTCTCTCTATACAGCCTTATAGATTGATTGATAGTTTCATCTTCTTTACACTTGTAGCGTTTGTTAAACCAGTATGTGATACAGTATTTAACATTTGGAGCGCAGCCAGTCCGGCGTTCAGAGACTGATGCAGCCCTAAAGACGTTCAGACCTTTTAAAAATGAGTTATACATTTCTTCTCTGTCTCTGTCTCTAGTCCATAAGGAGAAGGGTTACTCTAGTCTTCAGGATGAAGCAGTGAAGATCTTTAACTCCCTGCAGGAGATGGAGGTGGTGTCGGACCCCATCCCCATCATTCAGGGAATCCTTCAGACCTGCCACGACCTCCGGCCAATCAGGGACGAGGTCTTCTGCCAGCTCATCAAACAAACCAATCACGTGCCTCAGCCACACAGCTCTGCAAGCCACGCCCACTGGCACCTGCTCACTTGCATGAGCTGCACCTTCCTCCCGAGCCGAGGCATTCTGAGATACCTGAAATTCCACCTGAAGAGGTGATTCCTTACAGACTCGCTGTTCATTCTCTATGGGTTAGGGTTGCTCTTACATGATTACAGCACAGTAAGGGATTAGTTCAGTGTGGTCATGTGATGTGCTAGGACTGATGGGAAGTGGAGTTCTGTGCTGTATGACACAGGCATGTGGAGGTAACGCTGTAAACTTGACATTTGTTTCAGGATCAGGGAACGGTTTCCCAGCACAGAGCTGGAGCGTTACACCATCTTTGTTACCGACTCGCTTAAGAAGACGAAGACGCGCGAGTGTGTGCCATCACAGGAAGAGATCATCGCTCTGAGGAACAGACAAGAAATGACATCGACAGTTTACTGTCATGGGGGCGGAGCCTGTAAAATCTCCATCAACTCACACACTACTGCAGGAGAGGTGGGAATGTACAGTTTGTGTTAGGAATATTAATAATGAGTAATGAGTTTACAGTCTAAACCGTGTGTGTGTGTGTGTGTGTGTGTGTGTGTGTGTAGGTGGTAGAGAAGCTGATCCGCGGCTTGGCGATGGAGGACAGCAGGAACATGTTCGCTCTGTTTGAACACAGTGGGAGTGTGTATCGTGCTGTTGAGAGCAGAGTAATCGTTGCTGATGTGCTAGCCAAGTTTGAGCGGTAATCTTACACACACACACACACACACACACACACACCTACATTTTATATAATGTACATTCTGATGAGGTAATGTGTTAGGTCAGTTTATGAAACAAGTTCATTTTTAACGTGTGTGTGTGTGTGTGTGTGTGTGTGTGTGTGTGTGTGTGTGTGTTTTCCAGCTTGGCGTCATCAGAGCCTGAATCTCAGTGGAAGCTGTACTTTAAGCTCTACTGTTTCCTGGATGTAGAAAGCACGCCTAAAGAAGGAGTGGAGTTTGTCTTCATGTTCGAGCAGGTCCGTCATCCTGCATCAGCAGCTTCTCACTTTCCAACACCACATCCACAACTTCAGCATCTGTGCTGCTGCTTTAACCGTTTAACCTCTAATTCAAATTTTCTTTGTCACACACACAGTCATACACAGTACGATATGCAGTGAAATGCTTACACGACCGCCAGTGACCTTAAAAAATAAAAGCTTATACATAAGAAAATAAATATGAATAAAAGAAATACGTTAAGAATAAAAATGAACTAGTAAAGTATATTGTACAAAAAAGATATACTGTAATAAAAGAAATACGTTAGAAAATAAGATTAACTAGTGAAATGAGAACAAAATATCCATATAACAGATATAGAAAAGAAAATAGAAATCGAAATTTGTCAAAACAGAAATTTAGAAGTTTGAAATGCCTCTGGTGTGCAGATATGCATAAAAAGTGACTTCGTAAAGTGTCTTATTAAAGTGATTTGTGCAGTGATCCATAGATGAAAATATAAATAAATATGTAGTGCACGTGTGCATGAATGTGTCCATAGTGTCCATGGATGCCCAGTCCGTGTTGGATGTTGCTAAAAGCTGTTATTAGTCCTGTGTTGTGATGTGGTTGAGACACCGTATCGCCTGCGGGAAGGAGCTCCTCCTCAGTCTCTCTGTGTTGATCTTCAGGGAGCGGAAGCGCTTTCCAGACCCCGACAGAGAGAACAGGACTCGGGGTTATGATGTGAAATGTAAGTTTCTTGTTTGCTCCTCCGCAGGCCCACGAGTCGCTAATCAGCGGTCATTTCCCAGCTCACGAGGACACTCTACGGCACCTCGCTGCTCTTCGTCTGCAGTATCTACATGGAGACGCGACGGCAGTGAGCTGGACCTTGGAGAGCGTTTACCCTCTGAAACACATTCACAACCGCGTTCTTCACTTCACCCGAGGACGAGCTGGGGGAACGCTGGAGAAACGCCGCAGCAGCTTTCTGGAGGGCCTGAAGGCAGGAGGGTCACTGAGGAAGCAGCGCAGTGTTCAGGACGAGCAGACGATGATGGACATGTGGGTGAAGGAGGAGACCGAGGGGACGAGGGCGAGTATCAGGGAAAAATGGAGCCGGCTGAAGGGACTGGATCAGCAGCAGGCCATGCTCAAGTACATGGACATCGTCACCCAGTGGAGTGGGTACGGATCAGCCCTGTTTGATGTGGAGGTGAGCTAAATGCCAGATGGTGGCACTAGACGTAATACTACTAATATGTGCTAAAAATCTGAGTTACCCACACTTATACAACTGTGTATGTTTGTGTGTGTGTGTGTGTGTGTTCGTGTGTGTGTGCAGTCAAAGTGTGGTGGTTTTCCCTGTGAGCTGTGGTTAGGTGTGAGTGCTGAGAGTGTGTCGGTGTATAAGAGGGGAGAAGCGAGGCCTCTGGAGACGTTCCCATATGAACACATTGTGTTTTTTGGAGCGCCGATGCCGAGCACTTATAAAATCAGCGTGGACGGACGTGACCTGCTGTTCGACACGCCACAGGTAAAGCAACACATACTCAACACATGCTTTTCCTGTGTTTAACATGTTTTAGCACACAGAAAACACTGTACAATTCAGATATTTACAGCCCTCAGGGGCTTTCATCACATTCGGCTGCAGATCTTGACTTTGAATGATGAGGTCATTACTGTACAATGCATCAATACTGTACAATGCATCAGATGTTTCTTTAAACAAAAGTGGACCGATGGTCAGTCTTGGGTAGCGGGTTACGGGGCTGCTCCACTTTGGGACACCTTCATCACTCGACCATTGAGTTTGGCTTTATGCTAATCTTGAACCATACATTTTGTGTTGATTTAACTGGTATGGACCATGCTCTAGTGGAGCAGTGACATTTTTTGTTTGCATTGTTTTTAGCTCCTCCCAGAGGGTGTAAAAAGCTACTGTTCAGCCATGAGCAGGAGAATTATTCTTTTCATGGATAATTCTGACACGACAATATTTACTTAATGGTCTCGCTGCTGATGTAAACACCACTGATTCTATTACTAATGCACCGTTAAGGTTTCCTTCTCTTTTTTTTATTTTATAAAAAAAAAATTTACTACATCTTTTATTAAATAATATTGCTCTTCCTCAATTGTCAGCTTGTGTTGCTCAGTTGCATAATATTATACATTAAGTGTATAATATTATTTCCTTTTCCATTGCCATTAGGCTTACTTTTACTAATTTTTTTATTATTGTTATTACTAATTTAGTATTATGTATTATTACGTATACATTATGTTATTCCGCAGATTTTATGATATATCATATTGTGCTATTTGAGTAACTTTAATATGGTGTGTTTGGCGTCAGCGTGAGCTGGTGGCTCTGTAGAGCTCCCAACACAAACACTTAATGTGTGAAGGGTATTATGTTCACCATGTTCTTGTAGGTAATAAAAGGGGAGAGAGGTTTATCGGTTTTGTTTTCCTACCAGACTTATTCATTATAATTATAATGTCCATGTTAATATTCACTTGCTGTCACTTGCTCTCATGGATTTTATACATATTAATACTTCCTCTTAAGATGACAGCTATTAAAACTGTCAAAGGGGTGGATGGCTGTTCAGTCAATTTCGTGAGCTGGATCAGTAAGTTATTAACCTAACCATCCAATGAAATGTAAAAAGATATTTGCACATTTAAAGCAACTTGATGCAGACATCGCATTCCGTCAGGAGACATTTATGTACAAGGGATCATTTCTGCTTAGAGGGAGTTGGGCAAAACAGATAGAGTGGGGCAAAAAAGTATTTAGTCAGTGGAAGAACTTACCCATGTTGCATCTTCAATGCCCTTGCTGATGGAAGGAGGTTTTCACTTAAAACATCACAATACACGGCCCCATTTATTCTTTCCTTTACACGGATCAGTTGTCCTGGTCCCTTTGCAGAAAAACAGCCCCAAAGCATGATGCTTCCACCCCCATGCCTCACAGTAAATATGGTGTTCTTTGGATGCAACTCAGTATCCCAAACACAAAGTTCTATTTTGGTTTCATCTGACCATATAACATTTTCCCAATCCCCTTCTGGATCATCCAAATGCTCTCTAGCAAACTTCAGACGGGCCTGGACATGTACTGGCTTAAGCAGGGGGACACGTCTGGCACTGTAGGATTTGAGTCCCTGGCGGCGCAGTGTGTTACTGATGGTAGCCTTTGTTACTTTGGCCCCAGCTCTCTGCAGGTCCTTCACTAGGTCCCCCGTGTGGTTCTGGGATTTTTGCTCACAGTTCTTGTGATTATTTTGACCCCACAGGGTAAGATCTTGTGTGGAGCCCCAGATCAATGGAGATTATAAGTGGTCGGTCTTGTATGTCTTTTATTTTCTAATAATTGCTCCCACAGTTGATTTCTTCACACCAAGCTGCTTCCCTACTGCAGATTCAGTCTTCCCAGCCTGGTGCAGGTCTACAGTTTAGTTTCTGGTGACCTTTGACGGCTCTTTGGTCTTGGCTATCGTGGAGTTTGGAGTGTGACTGTTTGAGGTTGTGGACAGGTGTCTCTTATAATGATAACAGATGACATTAATACAGGCAACGAGTGGAGAATAGAGGAACCTCTTAAAGAAGTTGTTACAGGTCTGTAAGAAATCTTGCTTTTTTGTAGGTGACCAAATACTTATTTTTTTCTATAATGTACAAATAAATTCTTAAAAAATCCTACAATGTGCTCCGAGTGGCGCAGTGGTAAAGCGCTCGCCCTATCATCCGGAGATCGCTGGTTCTAACCCCGGGTGATGCTGTTTTCCTCTCACAGCCGGAGTCACAGAGAGAGCTGATTGGCCGAGCTCTCTCAGAGGAGAGGGATGAGAGGTACTCATGCTCCCACATTAATCACGGCTCTACAGCCAATCAGGGGCGTCTGTGAGCTCGCGCACGCGGAAGGAGTGGCTAGCGCTAAAGGTGCGTGAGCATGCAGTTCGAAAAGATGCGGTCGGCTGACGTCACGCGGTTCGGAGGAAACACGGAATAGTCTTCGCCCTCCCGGCTGAGTGGTAGTAGTAGCCTTAATGTGGGAGCCCCCTAGTGACGCGGAGGAATTGGCCACGACTAAATTAGGGGAGAAAATTGAAAAAAAAAAAAAAAATTATATATATATATATATATATATATATAAAAGAAAAAAAAATCCCACAATGTAATTTTCTGGATTTTTCTTATTTTGTCTCTCATAGTTGAGGTATACCTATGATGAGAATTACAGGCCTTGAGAACTTGCACAATTGGTGGCTGACCAAATATTTTTTTGCCCCACTGTATATCTCTCCAATTTCCATTCAAAAGCTAAAGGTGTGGCCATACTTATCAAAAAAAATATGCCATTTATTTTGACTAGTGTAAAGGCTGATTCTTTAGGGCGATATGTTATTGTGCTGGGCCAGCTTTATTCCTTCCAAGTCATCCTGGCCAATATTTATGCACCGAACTTGGATAACCTGGCATTCTTTTCAAATCTTTTCTTTTTGTTACCAAATATGACATCATACCACCTTATTCTTAGTGGCAACATGAATTGTGCACGCTTTCCCATCTTAGACCGTAGCTCCTTCAAAAAAGCTCCCCTTTCTAAATTAACACTTTTTATAAAATTCTTTCTTAAATCATATGGTATATCTGACGTTTAGCGGTTTCGTAACCCTACTTCCAGAGAATATTCCTTTTTTTCCTCTGTTCATACGACTTATTCCTGTATAGATACCTTTTTTCTAGAGAAGAGACTTCTTCCTGGCATTACCAAGCATCACTATGGAGCTATAATTATGCCTGATCATGGTCCTCTAGTTATGAAAATGCGTATCCCCCATACACAGTCCAGTTAACTCCCTGCTTCTATCAGAGGAAGCTTTTAACATATTAATTTCCTCTGAAATTATTTTTTGATCAACCAAACACAAGGGATGTCCTCTTCAACTACATGGGAGTCACTTAAGGCATATTTACAAGGCCAGATAATTCCATAGAGCACAAGAAAAAATAAAAATGACACTGCACGCCTTAAAGAGCTGGCTGATGAGATACTGGAGCTAGATAGACTACATAGTCATCTGCCCTCTCACAGACACAATGAAAAAACGTACGCTATTGCAGACTGAGTTTGATCTCCTGTCAACAAGGCAGGCTGAATATCTCATTTTTCAAAATCACAGCATGTGTCCTATGAGCATGGGGACAAGACTGGGCAAATACTTGCTCATCAGCTAAGACAGTGGATTGACAATTAGTCCATTCCTGTAATTAACGATGAGCAGGGCATAAAAAAATACTGATGGCCTTAAAATTAATTTATGTTTCCAAAATTATTATCAGTCACTATATACTTCCGGCTCATGTGTCAATCCTCTCTCCCTTTTTTTTGATAATATACAGTATATATCCCTTTTATAGATCCAGTGACTTTTGCTGAATTGGAAGAAAACCAAGAGATAACATAGGGTGGAAGAGATAACATTAGCAAATAGATCGATGCAGAGTGACAAATCAGCAGGACTGGATGGTTTCTCAACAGATTTCTTAAAAAAATATATTTATTGTTATCGGTTTTTGAAGAGTTACCGGTCATTAAATCCCTACCACCAACCATTTAACATTTGACAACTTCTGAATATTCTTTATGGCCCCTCTCCACCCGGCACACCAGAAGTAGTTTTCTCATTGGATGCGGAAAAGACATTTGACAGTGTGGAGTGGGGTTATATTTTTATTACACTGGAGAGGTTTGGATTTGGTCGAAAGCTTATATCATGGATAAAACTTTTATATACGTCTCCATTAGCCGCTATGCGTACTTATAACAGCATATCTGCTTATTTTGAACTTCAACACGGCAGGGGTGCCCTCTGTCCCCACTTCTATTTGCATTCACAATGGAACCTCTTGCTTTAGCCGATATCAAGGGTATTTCGCGGGGAGGATTGGAACACAAGGTTTCGCTTTATGCGGACGACATATTATTATATTTGTCACAACCCCTGACACACTTAACTAAATTAGTGACTCTACTTACAGAGTTTGGAAAAATATCTGGCTATGAAGAACTTATGCCCTCATCAGATGGAATGGTTTTGAAAGTTGGTGTATGGCAAACCATGTAGACCCAGTCAACTGCCAGATTGTTGCAGTGCTGGAGTTTCTGCAGGAGAAACTGTCCTCGGGCATAAATCCTAGCACTCTCAGAATGTATGTGGCCGCCATTTCGGCTTGCCATGTTCTGAGTGATGGGGTTTCTGTGGGAAAGCACACTTTAGTTGCCCGCTTTATTCGTGAAGCTAAACGGTTGATGCCACCCACTAGAACGACCGTCCCTTCATGGAACTTAACTTTGTTAGGTTTCTGACCCTTAAGATGGTTTTTCTAATGGCCATTACTTCTCTGAAGAGAATTGGGGATTTGCAGGCTTTGTCAGTTTTTTTCATACTGCCTAGACTTTGCCCCTGGGCTGGTCAAAGCTATTCTGCATCCTCACCCGAATTATCTTCCATTCCATTAAGTTCCATTCTCTACCATGCACTCAGTTGTTCTCGAAGTTCTCTGTTTTCCGCCATTTAATGCTCCGGAGCAGGAAAGACTTCACTTACTGTGTCCAGTATGTGCCCTGCAGATTTATGTGCACCGGCATAAGTGGCGCAAGTCGGAGCAGCTTTTTATATGCTATGGGGGCCGCAACCGTGCTGCCACTAGACAAACCATGTCACATTTGGTGAGGGATGCTATTGCCCTAGCCTACGAGGTGCATGGTGAGCACTTCACCTCTCGGAGTTAGGGCCCATTCAACCAGGGGGCTTGCATCGTCAATGGCTTCGCCAAGAGGTGTCCCCTTGCAGCAAGTGTGTGATGCGGCAGGTTGGTCCTTTCCGCACACATTTGTCATATTTTATAGTTTGGACGTCCATGCTACTCCGGGCTCACACTACACAACCCTGGGGGTCCAGACACTTTTCAGTGCGGCAGCGTTGGTATTCTCATTCCCAATAGCGTTTTTCACGCAGCATTAAGTGTAGCTTTTAAAAGGGAACGTCTCGGGTTACTTAAGTGTAACCCTGTTCCCTGAAAATGCGGGAACGAGATGCTGCGCTCCAATGCCACACTGTATGCATGACTGGACGTCCATTTAGACAAAATTGACCTGAGGATCTTTCGGGTTCATGCCTATTTATAACCTCCAAGTAAACCTAATCAAATAACGTCACCTGACCGAGATTATATAAGCCAAACTTTGGCGTGTTTGACACACATGCTTTAACAACCGGTCGTGCAAAGAGCGTTGCCAACAGCGTTTTTTATGCAGCATCTCGTTCCCGCTTTTCAGGAAACAGGGTTACAGTCAAGTAACCCGAGACGCTTAAAGAGCTACCACAGGCTGCCCCAAATGACAAAAATTACATGTTTGTTCCATCAGTGATGGATGATGTTTTTGAAGTTTGGGCTACAAAGGGTTTGGTCTCATTGTCTAAACTTTATATTGATGGAAATTTTGCATCTTTCAAACAGTTAGTACAGAAATATGACAGTCACAAATCACATTTTTATAGATACTTGTAGCTTCGGAACTTTGTAGAATTGAATTCTAATAATTTTCCATCATGCTCTCCACTTTCTTTATTAAAATCAATATTTAAATGTAAATCAGTCCAAAAACAAGCTATAAGCAGGATTTATCAATTACTCAGTATGTACGATTCAAAATCTTTAGATTTACTCAGGAATAATTGGGGAGACAGATTTAGATGAACCAATTTCAGAGGAAATCTGGCACAAAATAATGCAGGGAATTTTCTCCTAGGGAAATTGGCTCCTGCAACTCTGCTGCATATGTTTTGGACTTGTCCAAGACTTTACATGTTCTGGACCAATATTTTTGAGACCTTTACTGCACCATGTGTAGAGGTAGTAAAGCCATCTCCATTTATTTCATTGTTTGGTGTGACCCCAGAAAATACTAGTGTTAGCCAAAGAAAATTTAAAATATTGGCCCTCTGTTCCCTTTTGGCTAGGAGACTGATACTGATTAAGTTAAGTTAAGTTGAGCCTTTATTCATCACACATACATTACCGCACAGTAAAATTCTTTATTCTTCGCATATCTCAGCTTCTTGTTAGTAGGCCGGGGTCAGAGCGCAGGGTCAGACATTTTACGGTGCCCCTGGAGCAGACAGGGTTAAGGGCCTTGCTCAGAGGCCCAAAAGCGGCAACCTTGTGGAGCTGGGGCTCAAACTGCCGATCTTCCGATCCATAACTCAGAGCCTTAACACACTGAGTCACCACTGCCCTAATAAAAAGTGACCCCCTAATTCACCGACATTTAGGCACTGGATTAGGGAAGTGATGTCCTATCTTAAGCTGGAGCACCAAGTAACATGTATAACGCATGCGCTTCTAGTTTTGAAACTGTGTGTGTGTGTGTGTGTTTGTGTGTTTCTTTCTTTTGCGCTGCAATGTGTGTGTGTGTTGTGTGTGCGCGCATAATTTGACACAGCGCCGGGTCACACACAAACACACACACGCTCTCTTTCTCTCTCCTCGTTAGTGTGTCTCAGTGTTTGATTGTGTGTATGTGTGCGTGCGCGTAATTTGACACCGTGCCGGTTCACTCTCTCTCTCTCGCCTTTAATGTGTTAAAGACACCGGCACGGTGTCAAATTACGCTCATAACACACACCCAGCAGCGCAGAAGAGAGAAACACACACACACACAGCGCCAGTGCACATAAATGGAAACACTTTATCAGGATTTTTTTTTTTTTAAGGTAACATGCAGGTTAATTTGTTTTATTTTTACTTTATATTTTGTGTTTATTTTTATGTATTTATTTTTTTGGGGTTGTGGAACAAATAATTTTAATTTCCATTATTTCTTATGAGAAAATGTGCTTTGATTTATAAGTGTTTTGGAATACGAGCCCGCTTCCGGGAAGAATTATGCTCGCAATCCGAGGTTCCACTGTATCTGGTAACCTTTCTTAACTTTTGTTGAGGGCATGAACACAGTTAATATGGTATTGTAAAGAAAGGCTATGGTTAAGATTACTTATGTTATTATTATTATTTTCTTTTTATGGACATCTGATTGGTATAGCATCCTTATATTTATCCCTGGTATTGAGAAGTATGGGAAGTTTGGTTTTGTGTTCTCCTTTGCTGTGTTTTCTTTTGTTCTTTCTGTATAGTTGAAAAACTTTGATAAATTTGCAAGTGATTGAGAACTCTGTCCAGGCGAGTACTTTACCTTCTAACCCTAGTAGATTCCTATTAGTTCCCTATCGGGACTGGGGTTTCTGTGCCTGTGAGTGCAGTTTTATTCTCAGATTTAACAAACTGAATTTTATATTTGCTTTTATAAAGTCCCTCCACATAATTGGCACTAATCATGTCCAAAATGCCAAGAGGGACTTCACATCCTGCAAATAACAGCGACTTAAGGTGTATGTTTACAAATGATGTTCTTAGCTTGTGGGTAAACCTCCATGCAAAACACTACTATAAATTTATTTCATGCCTTATAATTTGCAAAGCTTGTGTGGTGTTTGTGATGTAAACCTTGTGTCCTGGTCAGTCAGGGTCTCTTTTAAAGAGCATGAGAGATCACCATCACAGAACAAACCGCTGCGTCCATTACAATTCTTTGGAAGGTCACTCCAATAAGGGCACAGTGGTGCTTTTAGGGTGTTCTCCAGATTCACTAGTTGATTTACAATAATTTACAACATGCCACACATAGAGACCCCAGGCAGTAGACTGGCTGTAATAATACACACATTACCTGCTGGTTTAAAACCACCTGCTCTCCATTCACAGCTTTACACACCCTCTACTTGGCCTTAACAAATTTTTATACAGGTTGAACACGTACATAACCCATGTTTAACAAAACACACTAACCACATACAGTATTTTACACACTGTTTGTTTTGTTTGTTCCTCTCCACTCTCAGGTTGGTGAGATCACAAAGATCATGAAGGCTTACATCAACATGATTGTGAAAAAGCGCTGCAGTGTTCGCTCTGCCTCCAGTTACGGGCGTGGCTGGATCAGGTGACCTCCACCAGCCGAACAGAACCAAGCAGAAAGTCCCAGGGAGGGAAGCAGGAAGATGTCCAACTGACGCACTGTGCTGTCTGAGATATGTTAGATTAGACTACACTTAATTAGACTTGTATTAAAACATGGATTAGAGCACTGCCTGAGGTTAAACATGTTCAGGATAAATACTCTGATGCCTTACTGTCCTGCTGTTTCTCAACACTAATGCTAATTTTTATTCAAGTATAGTTTATTTATTTATTCATTATTATTATTATTATGTTAAGAATGCAAGTAGCATCAACTCTTATCATAGTTAAGAGAAAAACTCAGTCATTAATCCGCTCAGCTGCTGGCGGCTGCACTGAAACACCCACATCTCTCCCACATTCTTGTTTATTCTCCAAATCGATTTTTCTTCTTTGTAACTGGACTTACAAACTTGTGTTAATAAATTATTGTAATTTATAACTGGTGTGTTTTCATAATACCATGAAGTTTAGATCTGGTTTAAAGCAATCAAGCCACACTTAACTCTGGAAACTAGCTATTTAACAATTAGCATCATTGCTATATCATGAGGCTTATTATTTAATAAGTAATGCATTTTATGTGGCTCTTAATTTAGCATAGATTATTCCTTAACCAGCCATGTAATGCCACTCCAAGTGAGCGTAGCGAAGAAATGCTAATGCTAATCACTTGTCATATTTTATATTTGGTTTAATCTTGCTTCCAGGTAAAAATATTGCGATATACCATTATGTAATATCATAGTTCATATACAGTGATTTATTGCTAATCACAGATACAGTAAGTATTTTTAAATATATAAATATGTTAATATTTATGTATTTATTTACTGTCAGACAAAAGAGATAGCCACTGTTGTGGTGAATGTTTGATTAAAAATAAGCTTCACTGAATTTTTTTTTATTTATTTTTTTATGGTTTCTATGTGGTTACATCCACAGTAATCTTGTGTATCTTTGAGCAGACCACATGGGGCCATCCTTATTAGCAGTAAGGGTTTTCTTTGTAATGAGAACTTAAAATATGGGTCATGGATCAGGCAGGTTCAGAAGTTTTTAAGAAAAAGGCCCCTGCTGTAGTTTTGATTATATAATCAAATGTGGGCGTTTCCCACAGTCTACCCGGGCCTTCAATAATGAACTGGACTTGATTTTAACTTAAACACATCTCCTGTTATACTGAACTTCCAGCCTCCTAACACACAGTATGATGCAGATCAATCACTGCTATCCGTTATCACCCAGATGAGGATGGGTTCCCTGTTGAGTCTGGGTTCTCTCAAGGTTTCTTCCTATTACCATCTCAGAGTTTTTCCTTGCCACTGTTGCCGCCATCCTCGACTTGCTCATCAGGGACAATCTTATCATTGTGATTCATACACATTTACATCTCATACAAACTTAAATAGTTCTTTTGATTGTGTAAAGCTGCTTTGCGACAATGTCTAGTGTTCAAAGCGCTATACAAATAAAATAAAATTGAATTATACAAGGTACCAGAAAATAACCTGCACCGTTTGACAGAAGTAGCTGTGACTGATCATATAATACCAGGAGTTCAAGTTACACTTGCAAAAAGCTTATATTGAATTATATGTATATGGGCATATGGTGCTGTTTGGGAAATATGATGAAAAAGGCTTACCGGTAAGTATGCCTGCACACGAATTGTGTTGACACATTTCTGTCTACATTGGATGTCCATGTCTCTCTTCTGTTTTATGTTTTAACGGTGTATGAGTAAAGATATATAAAATGTGAATTGTGCACACTGAAAACAACTCGAACTTGCACTCTCTGGATGTAAACTCCTTCCTAAGAAGATCATAAAAAAATCTGCTACAGAATAAGGGATGTATAGAAAACCATTTCATCAGATCCTGCTAATGGTAACGTGTAATTATATGATTTTTTTTTTTTACATAATCTTTTCTTTTAGTGTAAATCTGGAAATATAAATCAAGTCAGGTGAATTTCTCAGGACTATCCACCACCTCCATGGTTTATTCTCCTCACCTTTTGGCTACAGAGAACCGGGAAGAATTTAAAACTACTTTAACCCCTGTTGATTACACTGTCACTCGCGTTAGTTCGACCACGTGGCAGTCTGACCCTGGGTTGCACTATGAGCTCGGCCTGACGCAATGGTTTTCACCATAGACTCTGCTTCTCTTGTACTTGCAGTTGGCATCCAGTAAGTTGCATTACCACTACCTGCACCTTTCATCACAGAACTTCTGCCCGAGTTACATTTGGTGAGAAACGCCCAACAAACACCGACCAAACAAACACCTACAAAACAGACAAACACCGACCAAACAGATACACAAACACAGATAGATATACACTGAACAAAATATAAACGCAACACTTTTATTTTTGCTCCCATTTTTCCTGAGCTGAACTCAAAGATCTGTAACATTTTCTACATACACAAAAGACCCATTACTCTCAAATATTGTTCACAAATCTGTCTAAATCTGTGTTAGTGAGCACTTCTCGTTTGCCGAGATAATCCATCCCACCTCACAGGTGTGTTATTTTAAGGTGCTGATTAGACAGCATGAATATTACACAGGTGTGCCTTAGACTGTTCACAATTAAAGGCCACTCTGAAATGTGCAGTGTGATCACACAACACAATGCCACAGATGTCGCCACCTTTTGCCTCACGCAGTGCAACACATCTCCGTCGCATAGAGTTGATCACGTTGTTGATTGGGCAGTGTTGGGCAGTGGAATGTTGGTCCACTCCTTCAATAGCTGTGCAAAGTTGCTGAATATTGGCAGGAAGTGGAACACGCTGTCGTATACGCCGATCCAGAACATCCCAAACATGCTCAATGGGTGACATGTCCGGTGAGTATGCTGGCCATGCAAGAACCAGGATGTTTTCAGCTTCCAGGAATTGTGTACAGATCCTTGCAATATGGGGCCGTGCATTATCATGCTGCAACACAAGGTGATGGTCTTGGATGAATGGCACAACAATGGGCCTCAGGATCTCGTCACGATATCTCTGTGCATTCAAGGTGCCATAAATAAAATGCACCTGTGTTGGTTGTCCATAACATATCCATGCCCGTACCATAACCCCACCACCACCATGGGCCACTCGATCCACAACACTGACATCAGCAAAGTGCAAACTGCATTCAGGTCCAGACCCCCATGACAACGACGAGCATGCAGATGAGCTACCCTGAAACGGTTTCTGACAGTTTGTGCAGAAATTCTTTGATCATGCACTCCGATTGTTTCAGCAGCTGTCCGGGTGGCTGGTCTCAGACGATCATGGAGGTGAACATGCTGGATGTGGAGGTCCTGGGCTGGTGTGGTTACACTTGGCCTGCGGTTGTGAGGCCGGTTGGATGTACTGCCAAATTCTCTGAATCGCCTTTGAAGACGGCTTTTGGTGGAGAAAACATTTATTTCATGAGCAACAGCTCTGGTAGACATTCCCGCTGTCAGCATGAAAATTGTGTGCTCCCTCAAAGGTTGCGACATCTGCAGTGGCGTAGCGCAAACTGCGTTAGCCCACCCGCAAGAGTGGAGGCGGGACCCCTCACCGCATAATTAGATGGGGGATTCACCTTTTCATTCAAAATCGTGAATTAGTACTGTGGAACTTAATAGTATGTAATTATTTCGTATTTATTTATAAGGAACTTTTTACAAAAAAAAGAATAAAAGAAACACCAACAATAAAACAGCAATTACATTAACTTGTTAAAATGCAAGGGAGCACATGACGATTTTTTCTATCTGAAGTATACAACAAAGATTCATGACGTTTAACATTCAATAAAGGTAATATATATTACCTTTAAAATCCTCCAAAGCGCCACTTTCTCATGCATTTTTCTGCGCAAAGTCCTTGACAATGTCTGTTATGTCCATCTGACGCGCGTGCTGGCTTTCAAAGTTGAGTATCGCAAGTTCAGAAAGTCTGTCCTGGCTCATTGTGCTTCTCATGCAGGTTTTTATTAGTTTTAGTTTAGAAAAAGTGCTCACACTAAACAGTTGCGGAAATTCTTAATCGTGATTGGATAACAAGGACAACGGATATGGTCATAATCGCCAAACACGGTAGGCTGCAATTACTACCAAAATAAAAGTCCTATACGTTCACGTTATAAAAACGCTTTAATTATTTATTTGAGTCAATTTTTTGGCCCCCCCCCACAACGCGGGGGTAGATGTCGTTCTGATTATTTGAGTAAACAAAAATGGCCGCCGTTAACCGAAATAGCTTCAAAGGAATTACGTCATGTCGGCTCCCTCTAACGCTCCATGGGCGTTCTGGAGTGATGTCATTTGCATATAGCCAATCAGAGCTGGTGGGCGGGGCATACGCCCTGAGGCGGGTTAGTCCAGAAGCCGATGCTAGCAGTGTTAGCTTCCCCGAGCATGGCTCGTCCTCCCGCTGTGCTCGCGCTCTATCTCTCCCTGACCCTCTGTCTCCGGTGGACCGGAGGAGTCTCCGCTCAGAACAGTAAGAGCTTTACTGACAGTTATTCACACACAAACACTTCAGAATTACTTTTATTTATTCATATTTATATATATATATATGTTTTAACCTGCGCCAGTCTCTGTACTGTAACACATTAATCCCTGAGGTAAATCAGTGTGTAAAGTTCTCTCTCACCACTTTACATTATAAACTTTAAAGTTCTTTTTTAACTCAAGGTTCAGGTCACGTGACTGACTTTGGGATAAATAAATAATCTCACATTAATTAGTTTAAGGCGCGTTTCTGTAAGTAGGCGTTATGTATAATCAGTCTGGTTGCTATGGTGACGGTGTGACCTTTAAATGCGCTTAAAATTGAACTCAGCGCGTCATAATCACTGTGCACGAGACGCGCGGGGTTAATCACGTGATCAGCACACGCCTGTCACATGACCTGCGCGCGTGTTAGAGACAATAAGTAAATAATGGCCTCTCTCTCTCTCTCTCTCTGTGTGTGTGTATAGGCTGTGTTACAGGGTCGAGCTGTGAGGAGTGTGTGTCTAACACTACAGTGAGTCTCTCACACACACACACACACACACACACACGAGAACTATTAGTGCGTTAACATGTCCGCCATATAGGAAAGGTCTATAATGGTGTGTGTGTGTGTGTGTGTGTGTGTGTGTGTGTGTGTGTGTACAGTGTGTATGGTGTGGCAGGACTCAGAAGTGTGTGGATTACCCAGTCGAGACCTTTTTCCCTTCACACAGTCTGTGTCCGCTTAGTAATGCACGCTGGAGTTACTGCTGGTGTAAGATACACGCACACACACACACACACACACACACACACACACGTTGTCTTTACTATCAGACACTGATCTATCACTCAGACTGCTCACTGTGTGTGTGTGTGTGTGTGTTAGTGAACTACCAGACTCTGATTATTGCGGGTGCTGTGTTCGGGTGTTTGTTCATCATCTCTGTGCTCATCTGTTGCATCTGCTGCTTCAAGAATTTTTCAAAAACCAGGTGAGTATAACACACACACACACACACACACCATGATCACTCTGATTGAGTGTGTGTGTGTGTGTGTGGGTGTGAGAGAGATATTAAGCACAGTTAGTGTGTAAAGTGTTGGCACGTTTGTTAAAGATGTTAATAGGTGTGTGTGTGTGTGTGTGTGTGTAGATCTGGGCATACAAATGAGTGTCCTGTGAGAGAGGCTGAGCTCAGACAAGTCCGACATATGGAGAGGTTAGACCGTGAGGATTGTTTTACTCACTCACTCACTCACTCAGACACACACACACACACACCCTTCCTTTGAGTTTAAATCCCCTCACACTGTGCCGCGCTGCCTGTGTGTACATGCTCCCTCTTCTACACCCATGTTTGGGGACACAGCGCCCTCTGCCCTCATGAACTATTAGTGCAGGTGTGTACTGGGAGGTGCGGTCCGTGTCTGGTGCCGGGTCAGAACCGCTTCAGTTGCCAGATTAGTGAGAACTGGCTTTGTTTACCACTAGTCATCACGTCACTGTATACGTCCATGTACGTCTCTATTTTACCCAACAATGCTAGCAGCAAAAACAACAACAAAAACAACAGTGAACTCTATTACTAGAATGTTTGAACATGTAAACATGGCGGCCACAAACTTTTTGCTGGTGGTGATAATCCCGGACGGTCCCTCCTCTAGATAGCATAAATATAATCTGAGCTCAAAGCACAGAGATGAGCATTTAGGATGTTGGCACCTTGGCACATCGGCACCCTGATCCAACCCCACTAAGTAACCTGACCAGTCTGTTTAGCTCCGCCTCCTTGTTCAGTGTGAGACTGAATCATTCACTAATCTCTTGCCTGATGGGTGAATTAATTGTATTGTGTGTTACACTGTGTGTGTGTGTGTGTGTGTGTGTGTGTGTGTGTGTGTGTGTGTGTTTGAAACCCATAACTGATACAGCGCATAGGAGTGTTGTCGAGTAAATACGTGAACACGTGACCGCAGCGTGATCTGGACAGCGTGATAATAGTGTGTTTGTGTTTTCTGGTACGTCATATAGAACGTGTATTTTACACCTATGGGAAACACTGCTTACACACACACACCTCAATTTGTCCTGATGTGTGTGTGGTTTTTTTTGTGTTTGTGTAACTACAGAAAAGCGGAGATGAGATTGAGACATGATGAGATCAGGAGGAAATACGGTGAGTCTCAAACACGCCCTTTTACCCCGCCACCACACCACCAGTTACTTACCCACCTGCTGGGGGTGGAGTAGGGCAGGTTGCTATGGCAACACCATGTAAAAGGTTATAGGTTGTGCAGTGGTGTGTGTGTGTTTGACTATTTACTGCTTTATTAATCTTTATCAGTGGAGTAATTTAATCTACTGGACACACCCTGAACTGCACATTAAAGTGATAGTTTATTATAACATTTACTGCATTTGAATAATATTATTATATTATTATATTATTATAATAATGACATTATTAATAAACTATAATCGTGTGTGTGTGTGTTGTCTAGACCTTGTTATAAATCTTCAGTAACCTCATGTTAATAACCAGCACACACCCCTGTTTCCTCCTTCACCTGTGTGTGTGTGTTGTGTTATAGGTCTGACGAAGAAGAGCCCCTACTCCAGAATTTAGAACAACTAACACACACACACTCCGATACTTCTGCTGTGCTGAAGCAGTGTGAACACTTCTTTTATTATTACTATTATTGTTTACATTGTATTTTGTTTACGCCGTGTGACCCGGCTGCAGTTTGTCCCTGTTCTGTGAATGTGCCATGTTTCTGTCCTCTGTTTACACTTCTACATGAGAAATTATCTCACATTTCAATATTTTAACATGTTTTTTCTCTCACACACACACACACACACAGAGTGGCAACAGACAGACGAGACATTTTATTTTTTTGACAATCTGTACAGCAACACTTTTATAAAGTCTGAATGTTAAACACGCACATCATCGCTGTGTGGTAAAGGGTTTCACTTCAGTCCACTGCATTTCACTTTATTATTCATACTCTACACACTTCTGCTGAAACACCCCGATAGCAGCAGATTTGTGTGTGATAAAGCACTAAATAAACTATTTATTGAGATAAAACTGAGATGTGTTTTTTTTTAATACAGTGGACACTTGGATTACAAGCATAACGTTCCAGAAGCTTGTATATCAAAACACTCATATATCAAAATAAAAAATATTAATATAAAAATAATGAATACAAAATATAAAGTAAAAATAAAACGAATTAACCTGCACTTTATGTTTGAAAAACGTTAAAATAAATACCAACAGATAAGTATTTCTGTTAGTGTTTGCGCAGTCGCTTGTCTGTTTACACACACACATATACAGACACAAAATAGAAGATGTTTTTTGCACACACACGTGGTCACTGTGTTATAGTAAACAATACATGCGCGCACGGATGTTGATTATACCAGTGAGAGTGACGATTATTAATATTAACATACTTTAGTTATTTATTCAGAAACATAAAAAGATATTTACTTTTAATGTGAGCTAAAAGTGTCTTTAAAAAGAAATCTCAATTTACAATACAAGATGATGGGTATTGCGCATTGCGGATGTCTCAATCCAATCACGTGCGGGTACCCACTTTATAATATTATATTATAATTTAAATAAATGCTGCATACAGCACAGCGTGCGTTTTATTTCCCTGACTTGGTTCTCTCAAGATTCAAAGGTGCTTTTTCAGCGATAAGGCACAAGAAAATAACAGGAGTAGAAAGTAAAGAAAAAACAGTATGGAAAGAGTAACAAAATAAAAAATGTATATCACCACGGTAAAGTTAGTTTGATATTCGGACATTACACTCGGAGGCGGTGTTTCCGGGACAGTTGACAAATTTCTGTACGAATGAAAAGTAATCAGTGTTACTTACCTGCCAATGTACCCCATTTATTCTAAGTTCTTCTTAAATATACATATGCCATGTGTCATTACATACTGGTTTATAAAAAATACTTTTTAACAAAAATTTATTTATTAATAATTGTTGAATTAATAGATATATTAATTATGTATCATGTGAATTTATTTGCAATGTTTTTTTTTATTATTAAATCACAAATCAAATTTCTTCAATAGCTTCTAGGTCATGTGACCCTGTGACCCCGAAAGTTCCAAAAAAATCGATGTGGGCCTCCCATTACAAACCTGGTGAGTTGTTCCTGTTAGTAAGGCAGAGATCAGATTAGTTACATACAAACAACATACTGTATACTGTATACAGAACCAGCCAAAAAAAACAACAAAATATTGCTATACGTTATATATTGATATATATGATAATATTATTAATATTGTATAAATATTATATACAGTGGAACCTCAGATTACGAGCATCGTTTGTAATACAAGCCGGAAGCAGTCTCGTATTACAAAATACTCGTAAACCAAATTTAATTTTTCCATAAGAAATAATGGAAACTCAAATTAAACATAAAAATAATTAATACAAAATATAAAGTAAAAATAAAACAAATTAACCTGCACTTTACCTTTAAAAAAAGTACAAATAAATCCCAACAGATAAGTGTTTCCGTTTGTGCACGCAGGCGCTGTGTGTAAAAAGGTTTAGATTTTTGCAAATGTACTGTATTAAAAATAGAAAAACTGAGAAAGGACATGTACATAAGTATACACAGGCTTTGCCATGAAGCTCAAAATTGATCTGCAGCTAAATTAAAGTCCACCTGTGGTAAATTCAATGATTGGACATGATTTGGAGAGACACACACCTGTCTATATAAGGTCCCACAGTTGACAGATGTCAGAGCACAAACCAAGCATAAAGTCAAAGAAATTGTCTGTAGACCTTCGAGACAGGATTGTCTCCAGGCACAAATCTGGAGAAGGTTACAGAAAGATTTCTGCTGCTTTGAAGTCAAACTGCTTTAGGACATTTAAAAAGACTTGAGGCTGTAATAGCTGGCAAAGGTGCATCGACAACGTATTGAGCAAACGCTGTAGATACTTATGTAATGTACAGTACATGTGATTTCTCAGTTGTTGTTTTTTTTATTAAATTTGCAAAAATTGAGAAAAATGTGACTTGTTTAATTACATCAATAAGCAATAATATCTATATGTCTTTTCAAAAGTAAAACAAATAAATGTAAACAAAAAGTAAACAAATTTTTTTAAAAAATCAACGAAGAGATATTTGGCGTTCCCAAGAGGTGTACCTCAAGCAGGTATCGACGTAAATTATTTTGGTACTAGTTTGGGGGTCACAGCGTCACATGACAAGCTATTAAAGAAATAGTGATTAAATGTGTATATTTAGAAATAAATTATAATAAATGGGGTACATGGGCAGGTAAATAACAAGGATCACTTTTTATCCGTACAGAATTTTATCGACGGTCCCTAAAACACTGCCTCTAAATGTCTGTGTAATGTCCGAATAACAAACTAATTTTACCGCGGTGTGCAGTTGAAGTTGGGGATTATTTTATTGAATTTGTTGAGTTCAGTGTAAATGTGGTGATATTCTGGACATGAGGAAGTGCAGCTCTGTCTCCATGTTATTGAGCGGCATCACTGGCACAGTCTCAGGTCTGACTCTGTCTGTGTCCCCCGTCTCTACGGCCAGATGCAGCTCGCTGAGTCTGTACTCCGTTAGCATGTTACTTAGCTTTGGGTCAGTCACCGTGCTCAGATAGTCTGTAGTGTCTGTAGTGTATGTGTGTTTAGGGCCAGATAACACCAGTCTAATGCTGCAGTTTAAATTGTTTCTCAATACAATGAAACCTCAGATTGCGGGTAACGCAGTTTGCGAGTGTTCTGCAAGACGATCAAAGATTTTTAATTAATTTTAACTTAAAAAACGAGCAAGGCTTACATTTACATTTACATTTAGGCATTTGGCAGAGGCTCTTATCCAGAGCGACTTACAAAAAGTGCTTTAATGTTTACATAATTGGATACATACTTACACTGGGTTAACTAGGTTAATAACTAAGTGCCATTAGTCCAACACAACTAAGAAGAGTTTTTTTTTTTTTGGGGGGGGGGTTAGTCCAAGTACTGGAGAAACAGATGAGTCTTGAGTCGTCGTTTAAAGATAGTCAAAGTCTCTGATGTACGGTCATCTAGAGGAAGTTCATTCCACCACCTAGGTGCCAGAACAAAAAAAGAGCCTGGATGAATGCCGCCCTCGATCCCTGAGAGATGGTGGGATGAGGCGAGCAGTGCTGGAGGATCGGAGGGAACGTGGTGCAGTGCGTGGTGTGATTAGCGCAGAGAGGTAAGTGGGTGCTGGGCCATTTTTAGCTTTGTAGGCAAGCATCAGTGTTTTGAATTTGATGCGGGCAGCTACAGGAAGCCAGTGCAGGGAGCGGAGGAGTGGGGTGGTGTGGGAGAACTTGGGGAGGTTAAAAACGAGACGTGCTGCTGCATTCTGGATCAGTTGCAGAGGACGAATCGTGGACAGAGGCAGGCCTGCCAGGAGTGAGTTGCAGTAGTCCAGTCTTGAAATAACAAGGGACTGAATAAGCACCTGAGTAGCCTGTGAAGAAAGAAATGGGCGAATTTTTCTGATATTGTAAAGAAGAAATCGACAAGAGCGAGTAAGGTTAGCGATGTGTGGGGAAAATGACAAATGATTGTCCACGGTTACCCCAAGATTGCGGGCGGTGGCTGAAGGAGTGATTTGGTTGTTGTCCATGGATATCACAAGGTCTTGACCTGGGGATGAGTCACAAGGGATAAACAACAGTTCGGTTTTACTGAGATTGAGCTTCAGCTGATGAGCAGCCATCCAAAATGAGATGTCTGCCAGACATGCTGAGATCCGGGTGGAAACCTGAGTGTCAGAGGGAGGAAAGGAGAGAACAAGTTGGGTGTCGTCTGCATAACAGTGGTATGAGAATCCATGCGATGATATGACCTTACCAAGAGACCGGGTATAGAGGGAGAACAGAAGAGGACCAAGTACTGAGCCCTGCGGGACACCAGTAGAGCGTCTACGTGGGGCAGATGTAGATTCAATTCAATTCAATTTTATTTGTATAGCGCTTTTAGCAATTTTTATTGCCGCAAAGCAGCTTTACACAGTCAAAAAAAATTATTTAAGTTTGTATGAAATGTGAATTTGTATGAATCAAAACATACATGTGTAGCTCGACATAGAGAGAGAGAAAGAGTGAAAGGGGGAGACAGGAGGAGAGAAGAAAGAGAAAGAGGGGGGGGGAAGAGAAGAAGAGGAGAGATGGCAGTTAGGTATGGTCACAGTCACACAATGTATAATGTGAATGTATATTAACTGTAGAGTGCAAGCAGAGACACCGGCAGGACTAACTATGACAGCATAACTAAAAGGGAGAGCCAGAAGGAAACACAGACATGAGGGCTTCCTGACATGTAAAGCAAACAATCACCTCACCGTCAGCAAACCTGAGTGATCAATGAGAGTGAGGAAGACAGCATCCAAACATACCAGTTCACCATAATACTCTACGTCCATGAGACCCCAAGATCTGCTCCTTTACCTATGGCAAATCTATTTATAAAAATGCTTGGCTAAATAAATAGGTTTTTAGCCTGGACTTAAACACTGAGACTGTGTCTGAGTCCCGAACACTATTTGAAAAACTATTCCATAATTTTGGGGCTTTGTAAGAAAAAGCTCTGCCCCCAGCTGTATTTTTCATGATACGCGGTACTGACAAGCAGCCTGCATCCTTTGATCGAAGTAGGCGTGGCGGATCGTAAGACACTAGCAGTTCGCTCAGGTACTGCGGCGCGAGACCATTTAATGCTTTATATGTCAAGAGTAGTATTTTAAAATCAATGCGAAATTTCACAGGGAGCCAATGGAGTAAAGATAAGATAGGGGTTATGTGCTCATATCTTCTGGTTCTAGTGAGGACTTTCGCTGCTGCATTCTGGACTAGCTGAAGCTTATTTATGCATCTAGCTGAACAACCAGACAGTAAGGCATTACAATAGTCCAACCTAGAGGTAATAAAAGCATGAACTAGTTTTTCTGCGTCGTTTAGCGACAATAAATGTCTTATCCTTGCAATATTTCTGAGGTGAAAGAATGCTATCCTGGTAATATTATCTACATGTGCTTCAAATGAAAGGCTGGAATCAATAATCACACCAAGGTCTTTTACTGTTGCATTTGATGGAACAGAAAGGCCATCTAAAGTTACGGTGTGATCTAAAATTTTACTCCTAGCTGTATGCGGTCCTATGACTAGAACTTCTATCTTATCCGGATTTAGCAGAAGGAAGTTAATTAGCATCCAATTTCTTATGTCCTGCACACATTGCTCAACTTTAGTAAGCTGTTTTTTCTCAACAGGTTTTGCTGAGACATATAACTGTGTATCGTCAGCATAACAATGAAAACTAATACCATGCTTACGGATTATGTTGCCCAGAGGAAGCATGTAAAGGGAAAAAAGCAGTGGACCTAAAACTGAACCCTGCGGAACGCCAAACTCCACTAGAGAACATGCAGAATAATCACCATTTAAGTCTACATACTGATAACGATGGGTCAGATAGGATCTGAGCCAGGAGAGGGTTGTACCCTTAATTCCTACTACATTTTCTAATCTGTGAAGAAGAATAGTATGATCAACGGTGTCAAAAGCTGCACTGAGGTCAAGTAATACAAGCATAGTTACACAACCCTGATCAGAGGCCAATAGAATGTCATTTACTACTTTAACGAGTGCTGTCTCTGTACTGTGATGAGGCCTAAATCCTGACTGATACAGTTCATGTATGCCATTTCTATGTAGATATGAGCATAGCTGCTCCGCTACTATCTTTTCCAGAATCTTAGAGATAAAGGGGAGGTTTGATATTGGCCTGTAACTGGACAGCTGACAGGGGTCGAGGTCAGGTTTCTTAATTATTGGTTTGATAACTGCTAATTTAAAAGATTTTGGAACATAACCAATGCAGAGTGAAGAATTAATTATTCTCAACAGGGGTTCTGTTATTGCTGGTACTACTATATGTAGATCCCCTCCATGTTACCTCATATGACCTATCTTTTAGGTAAGAAGCAAACCATTGCCACGCTGTTCCACAAATTTCAAGGCTTGTAAGAATAGATAATAGAATCTTGTGGTTCACCGTGTCAAATGCAGCTGACAGGTCCAGGAGGATGAGGACAGATGACAGTTTAGCAGATCTAGCAGCATGGAGCTTCTCAGTGACTGACAGAAGGGCAGTCTCTGTGGAATGTGCCACTTTGAAACCAGATTGGTTTGGGTCATTAAGGTTGTTATGTGAGAGATAAAGAGACATTTGATTATAAACGGCTCTTTCAAGAATTTTGGAAATAAAAGAGAGCAGTGATACCGGGCGATAGTTGTTAACTTCTGATGGGTCCAGGCAGGGTTTCTTGAGGATGGGAATAACCCTCGCCTTCTTAAAAGCGGTAGGAACATGACCAGATGATATGGATTGGTTGATGATGGCTGTGGTGAAGGAAAGGAGGTCCCGTGAGATGGCCTGGAGCATTGTGGAAGGGATTGGGTCTAATGAACAGGTGGTGGAGTTAGATGACGAGATGATCTGTTGAATCTCATTAGATGACAGGTTGGAAAATTCTGCTAAAGGAGGGAAGGAAAGGTCCTGAGGTTCTGCCGTAGGAGCTTGGTTGAGAGCGAAGGACTGGCGGATTGCTGCAATCTTCCCATCGTAGAATGTGGCAAAATCGTCAGCAGTCAGACAGGAAGGGGCAGGAGGAGTCGGTGGGTTGAGTAGTGAGGAGAAGATGTTGTGGAGTTTGCCAGGATCATGTGCAGAGGCTTCCAACTTTTGTCTGAAGAAGGTAGTTTTGGCAGAAGTCACATCACATGAGAATTTGGAAAGAAGAGTCTGGTAAGAGATGAGATCTGCATCAAGTTGCGATTTCTTCCATCTTCTCTCCGCAGTTCTTAATTCTCTCCTGTTGTTGCGCAGTACATCAGATAGCCAAGGAGCAGGACAAGACGTCTTCCTTGGTTTAGATGACAGCGGGCAAAGGAGATCTATGGATGAGAGGAGAGGAAAGTTTCAGTCGCAGTCTCTAGTGGTAAAGAGGAGGAGTCTGGGTCTGGGAGAAATGATAGGGTGTATAAAGACACAGAGGAAGGCGAGACAGAGTGAAGGTTTTTGCGGGTAAAAGAGACATTTTGGTGGTTAGGTTTACATAGAATGGGAAGGGTTATGGTGAAGGATACCAGGTAATGATCAGATTTATGAAGAGGAATAGTAGTGATATCTGTGACTGGGGAAGGGCGGCAGAAAACAACTGCCTTGTGTGTAGGAGGGCAGCTGTTTAGAGTTAAAGAGAAGGAGTTAAGGAGAGGGAGAACGAGGCTTGGTTTACGAGTACCGGGTATCATGTATTACGCATGCGCTTTTTGTTTTGTAAAGCAAAAGTCTCATTAGAGGGTAAAGATCCATTTTCTCACTCTTTGTATTAGCCTGTCGTTATGTGCGCATGAAATTTGACACCATCCTGCTTCACACACACACATTCTCTCTCTCTCTCTTTCTCTCTCTCACCTTTACACCCCCACACACACTCTCTGCTCTTCACAGAAACACTGCTCTGTTGTGATTATTTTCAAAGGTAAAATGCAGGTTCATTTTTTTGTTTGTTTTAATTTACAGCAGTGATTTTGTTAGTATGCGCTCACACGAGTGTCATTAGCGTTCCTTGCTAATTTTTCCAACAAAACAGTCTTTCCATTAATGTGTGTGTTTCTGTGAAATTCAAATAAGAGAGGAGAAAGTTTTACAGTGTAATATGAGAAGAGGGAGACGGGAGCGGCTGAAAGTAAGAGTCTCCTCTTACTTTAGCTTCACACACACACACACACACACACACACACACACAGCGCCTGTGGGCATAAACGGAAACACTTATCTGTCTGGATTTATTTTCACTTTTTTTAAGGTTTTACTTTATATTTTGTATTAATTATTTCTATGTATTAATTTTTTTGAGCTGTAGAACAAATAATTTAAGTTTTCATTATTTCTTATGGAAAAATTAGCTTTGATTTTTATGAGTGTTTCGCTTCCGGAACGAAATTATGCTCATAATCTAAGGTTCCTGTAGTTCAAATAGTTACTTTTTGTATAACTATGTTAGTGTGTGACGGCTATGTTAGTGTGTAATCTCTGAGTCGTGTAGAGTGAGACTGGGCGCCACAGACTGCTCTAGGACAGAGGACAATTTGTTTATGTTCTCTAGTGGAGTTTGGTGTTCCGCAGGGTTCAGTTTTAGGTCCACTGCTTTTTTCCCTTTACATGCTTCCTCTGAGCAACATAATCCGTAAGCATGGTATCAGTTTATTGTTATGCTGACGATACACAGTTATATGTCTCAGCAAAACCTGATGAGAAAAAACAGCTTACTAAAATTGAGCAATGTGTGCAGGACATAAGAAATTGGATGCTAATTAACTTCTTTCTGCTTAATCTGGATAAGACAGAAGTTCTAGTCATAGGACCGCATACAGCTAGGAGTAAAATTTTAGATCACACCATAACTTTAGATGGCCTTTCTGTTCCATCAAATGCAACAGTGAAAGACCTTGGTGTGATTATTGATTCCAGCCTTTCATTTAAAGCTCATGTAGATAATATGACCAGGATAGCATTCTTTCACCTCAGAAATATTGCCAAGATAAGAAATATATTGTCGCTAAACGATGCAGAAAAACTAGTTCATGCTTTTATCACCTCTAGGTTGGACTATTGTAATGCCTTACTGTCTGGTTGTTCAGCTAGATGCATAAATAAGCTTCAGCTAGTCCAGCATGCACCAGCAAGAGTCCTCACTAGAACCAGAAGATATGAGCACATCACCCCTATCTTATCTTCATTGCATTGGCTCCCTGTGAAATTTCGCAAACTTAAATAATTTACTTTGGATTGTGTAAAGCTGCTTTGCGGCAATGAAAATTGCTAAAAGCGCTATACAAATAAAATTGAATTGAATTGAAGTTTATATATATATTGAATGATGTTGGGCTTAAACAGCAGCCCAGTCTCAATCCGCGCTTCTAAGAGATGAAACATGTTTGTTGCTAACATTTATTCCACACTTGTTTCCTGTGTACATGAATTTAACGTGATCATATAACTTACCTCCTACATCACTTTCCAACACTCAACAGGCCTTGGGCCAAAATGGAGCCTCTGAAATCAATAAAACAGGCCAATATTTTAGAGTTATTTTAAATAACCTATTTGTAGGGTTTGTAGGGTGTAAATGTGATCAGCTGTGCAGTAGTTTGGTAGAAATTTGATCTGACTTTTACTTAGGACATTGTGTCTGAGTAAACATCTCAACCTAGTTCGGGAACAGCACCATGCAGGACAGACGAGCTCTACAGAGGGTGGTGCGATCAGCCGAGCGCATCATCCGCACCGAGCTACCTGACCTGCACTCGATCTACACCAAGCGGTGCTGGACCAAGGCCAGGAAGATGGTGAAGGACCTCAGCCATCCCAACAATGGACTGTTCTCTCTGTTGCAGTCTGGGGAGCGATTCCGCTCCCTGAAGGCCAACACAGAGAGACTGAGGAGGAGCTTCTTCCCGCAGGTGATATGGTCTCTCAACCAGATCAATACTCAGGACTAAACAATCTCTGCATCCTTGCACAATTCACAGTTATGGACATTTTACGGGATCTAACCTCTCTGCATTTTTGCACAATACATAGTAATGGACATTCATGGCACATTTGCACTTTTGCACAGGTTATGGACATTTATGGAACATGGACATCTACAAACACATGCATATTTGCACACTTCCTGGTCATTCCCAGTTATTTCCATTTAAATTCATCTTTATATTTTTCTTTCATTGTATAGATAAGATTTTATATTCCTTATATATATTTTTAAAGTTTTTTATATTTTGTTCTATTTTTTTCTTGTTAACTGTTTTTTACAGTTTAAAGTCACTGGCGGTCGTATAAGCATTTTACTGCATATCATACAGTGTATGACTGTGTATGTGACAAATAACATTCAAATTTGATTTGATTCGTGCTCGGTAAGGAAGTTTAGTAGTCGTGCATTGATTATGCAGTACATGATCCTCCCCAGGTTACTGTTCACACAAATGCCTTGGAAATTATTGGGGTCAAATCCCCTGGGCAGTGAGTGACCATGTCATACTTGTATGGAAGTATATTAGTGCCAAAATTCCTCAAAGCTGGAAAAAAAAAAAAACATGTTGCAATAAAAATGTTTGAATTTTTCTGCATTGCAATTTGATCTGAATTGAAAAAAATCCTCAGAGCATTTACAATGTTTGAAATTTTTGCCACTGCAATTTATTGTTGTTGTATATTTCAAGTGAAAATGTAATCCAAGCATTTAAAATTCAATGCAAAAATATTCAAGTTATTAAATTGCAGTTCAAAAATATTTTCAAGTGTTAAAAATACAATCTTCATTATTTTTCAATCTTACAAATTCAGGTCTTCACATCCGGGATATCACAGGAAGAGCAGTGGAGAGCCGATTGCTGCTGTCCGAGCCGCAGTGTACTTTAAAGTGTGCTTCCTGCTCCCTGTGTAGTCTACTTCTCACAAACTACTTACCGATCGGAACACAGCCCTCTTAACTAACAGGCCGGGTTGCCAGTTTCACAATAAAGTGTGTATGTGTTAAAATTACTCCTCTGCCGTAAACACTATATTCAAAGCAAAGCCAGCGCTGTTTCATTCACACGCGCGAGCGATGGGTTTCCCGTCCCTGAGCTCGGTGATGTTACAGTCACATTCAGTAACCAGATGTGATTAATTTCCTCAGCAGCAGAAACAACATACATGCTGTTTACACTTTGTTACATTTATATTGCTTATGAATAAGGGGCTCTTTATCCCCCTAACATTTGTACTCGCCCCCCTAAAAACTCTCCATAACCTTCACACACACCGCTGGTCCCCCATCATCCCCTTTAAGTTCCATGTGAAAGCGGTGACAGACTTCGGCTCGTCGGGTCTCCCTCTCAGCGGGTCTTTAATTCACCATCACGGGGGAGGATTAAGGCCAGGTGTGTGTTTTTTTTAATAAATTCTTACTGTATATCTGCATCAGTCCTTTCTCATAAATATCATTTACAAAATGTCAGGAGGGATTCATCAGTTAAATCTTCGCCGCTCCTGTGAACATGAAGCCCTTAATACACACTCTATAGTCTACTTTATACAACAATCATGCTGTTACTGTTTTAATTGGAAAACCTGACTGTCTATATAAAACATTACACAGTGCATATGGCATTAACTACCATAGAGTTATAACACATGAATGATTAAACATAGTGACAGACAGCATTCAGTGTGTCAGTGCACTCGCTTTAACTGTATAGCAGTGTGATTTACAGAGAGAGAAACATCCTGTTTATTGTAATAAATATTGTATTGTATTAAATAATGTCCCAAATCGTAAACTACATTTATTAGGTTTTGTCACTTTGATTTAGAAAAAGTTACTTTTTTAATGAATAGAAACAAAAAAAGAATGATATTAAAAAGATGCTTTGTTTAATTACATTAAAACAATGTTTGTCTATATTAATGAATTTGAATAAATAGCCCAGTAGCTATGAAAATTTAAAGAGTTGAATAGAGAACCTTTTGTCTTATTTATGTAGCTAAAACACTTAATTATACTAGACAACATGATGATCAAAGTTTTAATATTTATATTTAACTGTAGATGGAAGGTTTTAAAGTCACATGAAATAAAAAGATGTTCTGTTTGTACCTGCTGTTCATTTAGAGACCTACTGTACTGTCATGTGACTTATAAAACCCTTCCATCTCCGGTTCTCTGTTCAGTTCTACAGTTCAGTTCTCTGAAAGCGCGGCCTCTCAGGAACATTAACACTGGGTTCACAACATTGACTGAAGTCTAATCATCAGAAACTATTTTTCACATTTTTTATGTCTGCCAGTTTCCAACAAAAAGCAGCAGTATTGTCAAAGAATGAACAGATAAATGTTTGACATTATTGGCCCCCACACAGTTTATTCCAGTGTCCAGCCTCATAGGTGTGTTGTTTATTTTGCTAATTAATGTAAGTTTAAAGTTACTGTTTTCTGGTTACATTTTTCTGATTGTACCTGAACATAGAAAAAGGTTCATAAGGTAAACTGTGTGTGATCAAGAAGACTCATTTGAGTTCTGATTCTGAACAAGTCTAATATGTGTTAAACATCTATGGGGGCTGAGCCCTCCTTAACTAATAGTCCTAGAAACGCCCCTAAATAAAGGTAACCATAAAAACTTTGTAATTAAGATAAACGTAAAATGTGGATAGTACGGTTTAATGTCAGTCTGATTAAAATATAATGTAAATACATTATATAAATTATTTTATGCAACGCAATTACAACATTTCAGTTTCAGTTTAATATTAAGTATGAAGTCATAAGTCTTCATGTAGTTATTTTAACAGTTAGTAGTATATACTGTATGTGTGTGTTAGTGAGTGTTTCATATGTGTGTGTATGAGTGAAGTGTGATTTAAGCCCCATACGGCGCCTCATTAATACCTGTCGCACTGTGACTTTGTCACATATAACATTGTACATCAATGGCTGCACTGCAATTAACCCCATTTCTATTTTTGATTGTAATTTATAATCATTATCTTTATATACTTTTTATATCTAGTTTTAGTCCATCATTGCACTAGTAACTCTGGTCAGTTCCCACATCACCCTGTGTGTACTGACTGTATACTGACTGTAAGATATACAGTGTGGAGTCTATAACCTGTCTTACTGTTACTGTCTCTAGTGCTGTTGGATATCTGGGATTTCCTTCGGGATCAATAAAGTATCTATCTATCTATCTATCTATCGTATATATCTATCTATCTATCTATCTATCTATCTATCTATCTATCTATCTATCTATCTATCTATCTGTCTTTATTCTTTGTCTGGAATTGTCCCTATCAGTTTATTTGCACAGAGTCAGACTTCTGCAGTTACTCTGGTGTCACGCGCTGAACTCATGCTGTTTCACTGCTTCCTAAATTAGTTTCTGCTGCTGTACTGAATGTTTCCACAGACTGTAACATCACCGAGCTCAGGGGCGGGAAACCCTCGGCAGAGGGATCATTTTAACACATTACACCGTTTATTGTGCAACTGGCAACCCGGCCTGTTAGTTAAGAGGGCTGTGTTCCGATCGGTAAGTAGTTTGTGAGAAGTAGACTACACAGGGAGCAGGAAGCACACTTTAAAGTACACTGCGGCTCGGACAGCAGCAATCGGCTCTCAAATTCAAATTCAAATTTAATTTGTCACATACACAAACATACACAGTACGAAATGTAGTGAAATGCATTATACGGCTGTCATTGACCCTAGAAGAGAATTAAAGTTTACAAATAAGAAATAAATATGAATAAAAGAAATACGATAGAAATTAAATAAAAAATTAAATTAAACTAGGAAAAATAGAACTAAAAATAAAAATAGAAATAGAAATATGATGTGCAAAAATAGAAATCTACTGTACAAATTGAAATATACTGTGCTGTGTGTGCAAATATGCATAGAACAAAGAGAAACTCTCCACTGCTCTTCTGTGATATCCCGGATGTAAAGACCTGAAGTTTATTACCTGAATTTGTAAGATTGAAAAATAATGAAGATTGTATTTTTAACACTTGAAAATATTTTTGAACTGCAGTTTAATAACTTGAATATTTTCGCATTGAATTTTAAATGCTTGGATTACATTTTCACTTGAAATATACAATTACAATAAATTGCAGTGGCAAAAATTTCAAACATTGTAAATGCTCTGAGGATTTTTTTCAATTCAGATCAAATTGCAATGCAGAAAAATTCAAACATATTTATTGCAACACATTTTTTTTTTCAGTTCATGTAATTCAACCTGCTATTTAGCTTTGCGGAGTTTTGGCACTGTGTGTAATTGTGTGTAATTATTCAGCCCCCTTTGGTCTGAGAGCAGTCAGTTGCCCATAGACATTGCCTGATGAGTGCTAATGACTAAACCGAGTGCACCTGTGTGTAATCTAATGTCAGTACAAATACAGCTGCTCTGTGACGGCCTCAGAGGTTGTCTAAGAGAATATTGGGAGCAACAACATCATGAAGTCCAAAGAACACACCAGACAGGTCAGGGATAAAGTTATTGAGAAATTTAAAGCAGGCTTAGGCTACAAAAAGATTTCCAAAGCCTTGAACATCCCACAGAGCACTGTTCAAGAGATCATTCAGAAATGGAAGGAGTATGGCACAACTGTAAACCTAACAAGACAAGGCCGTCCACCTAAACTCACAGGCCGAACAAGGAGAGCGCTGATCAGAAATGCAGCCAAGAGGCCCATGGTGACTCTGGACGATCTGCAGAGATCTACAGCTCAGGTTGGGGAATCTGTCCATAGGACAAATATTAGTCGTGCACTGCACAAAGTTGGCCTTTATGGAAGAGTGGCAAGAAGAAAGCCATTGTTAACAGAAAACCATAAGAAGTCCTTTTTACAGTTTGCCACAAGCCATGTGGGGGACACAGCAAACATGTGGAAGAAGGTGCGCTGGTCAGATGAGACCAAAATGGAACTTTTTGGCCAAAATGCAAAACGCTATGTGTGGCGGAAAACTAACACTGCACATCACTCTGAACACACCATCCCCACTGTCAAACATGGTGGTGGCAGCATCATGCTCTGGGGGTGCTTCTCTTCAGCAGGGACAGGGAAGCTGGTCAGAGTTGATGGGAAGATGGATGGAGCCAAAAACAGGGCAATCTGGGAAGAAAACCTGCAAAAGACTTGAGACTGGGGTGGAGGTTCACCTTCCAGCAGGACAACGACCCTAAACATAAAGCCAGGGCAACAATGGAATGGTTTAAAACAAAACATATCCATTTGTTAGAATGGCCCAGTCAAAGTCCAGATCTAAATCCAATCGAGTATCTGTGGCAAGATCTAAAAACTGCTGTTCACAAACGCTGTCCATCTTATCTGACTGAGCTGGAGCTGTTTTGTAAAGAAGAATGGACGAGGATTTCAATCTCCAGATGTGCAAAGCTGGTAGAGACAGACCCTAAAAGACTGGCAGCTGGAATTACAGCAAAAGGTGGTTCTACAAAGTACTGACTCAGGGGGCTGAATAATTACACACACCCCACTTTTCATTTATTTATTTGTAAAAAATGTTTGAAATCATGTATGATTTTGATTCCACTTCTCACGTGTACCCCACTTTGTATTGGTCTTTCACGTGGAATTCCAATGAAATTGATTCATGTTTGTGGCTGTAATGTGAAAAAATGTGGAAAAGTTCAAGGGGGGCGAATACTTTTGTAAGCCACTGTACATCAAATTATTTGTTTGATCTTATTTGATCTCACCCATCTCGATGTTGTGTTGTGGTCCTCTGAGGGCATCTGTGTAGCTGCGTTGTGGCTGTGTGGTTTCGGCGGGGTGTTGTGATGCTGCTGGTATCGTGTGCTTTGTTAGGTGCCAGGGAGCCTGTGGGGTTGGCTGGACTGGAGCATGCTGAAGTGCTGGTCTGGCTGGTGCAGGTCTGGTCGGCTTTGAGAGCCGTGCAGTATGGGATATGAGGATATGGTGAGCATCTCTTGTTGAATCAAACTTTTCCCAGGATGCAAGACTTCTAAAATCTGATGTCCGGGGATCAGATTTTAGAAGTCTTGCATCCTGGGAAAAGTTTGTCCTCCTGTAGGAATTTCCCATTTGAGTCTATTAGGATTGCTATGTCACTGTTGGTATGGGATGTGTTTGGTTCACTGCTCTGCTGTTCTTATGTTGTGTTTTGTTGGTGGGTTTCCTGTGTCCGGTGCTACTGGTTTTACTCTCTCTCTCTGTCTCTCTCTCTCTCCCTTCTAAGACTTTACAAGCCAAAAGGTAAGACTCAGAGGCTTTTTCTGTATAACGGCCACTAGAGGGCATTGCAGTAGAGATCCACAGGACAGCAAAGAACTGCTGCAACTACAAACAACTGACATGATGAAGAAACTGAATTTAAACTGGAATAGAACTCCACTGTATTATTCATCAGTGTTTACACTGATCACAACCGCCTTACCCAGCGTGCATAGTGCAGCAGTCATGTGACCATTACGGCCATGTAGAAAAAAAGGATGTAAAAGGAGAAGGGGAAGGGGCATAAACCAAAAAAGTGTATTGTGGGTGCAATGCAAACAACAGTTGTGATTCTGGTACGTATGGACCTGAACCTTCTGTCTGATGGCAGTAACTAGAACAGGTGATGTGCAGGGTTATGATGACGCCGGACGCTGTCCACTTAATGAAGACAGCATGTGGTTTAGATGGTGCTAACCTCCGGGAGACTAGTCCTGATGACTTTCCCTGCTTCTGATTCTGATTATTTTCATCTAACGCATCTAAAACTGATCAGCTGTAACATTTTGAACCCCGAAAGGAGAAATGAAGAACATTCATTGTGTAATAACAATGGAAATTGACAAGTTGTTCTGTAAAGCTGCTTTGCGACCTTGACCATTGTTAAAAGCGCTATAAAACTAAAACTAAATTGAATTGAAATTATATCAGGCATCATGTGAACACTTTGTCGATATGGTGGAAGCAGAAAAAAAGTATAAAGATCTGAGTAACTTTGAAAAGGACCATTGAAGGATTGTGATGACTAGACGATTGGGTTAGAGCGTCTCCTTCTGGGATGTTCCCAGGCTGCAGTGGTCAGGGCCTACTAAAACTGGTCCAAGGTAGAAGAACCAGTGAACTAGGGACAGGGTCATGGTAACACAGGTAACACACATCTGCCGTACAGAAAGACATGTAAGTGGGCTTCAACCTGAAATAAAAATATCACTGATTACATCAAAGTTCATCAGATTATTTTTTTATTTAATCTATTTTTAATCTTTAACTGTTTCTACAAACTTTGTACCCATCAATGACGATACGAACATTAGGAGTGGAGGGCCAGAACCTGTGCCAGATCTTGTGAATCAAATAATCAGAAGTGTCGAGGATAAAAGGGACAAAGCACAAGAAAAGAAAGGCTTTGATTTATAGCTGCAGGGGAAAGTCGAGTAAAGTATAATATACAGAAACATGAACTGAATAGTTTGAGTGAATTTAATAAAAGGTTTTAGGATACTTGCTTTTTTAAAAAGAAAAGTTTTGCAGTTTGTGTCTACTCTCACACTGTTGTGTTTGTGGTTGTTCCTGTTAAAGAGACTTTACACACATTTATTGGACCTCAGATCATTAATCACCTGCTCTTTGTTTCCTATAAATGAACTTCACCTCCCTACAGTCGTGATCCTGACCCTCTTCAGTACACCACATTGTACCCCCCAACATCAGTGCTTCTGAGGTGCGCTGAGCGGCTCATGCTGCCCCACATGTAGTCAGTGACAGAGCCACGCCCCTGACCCTTTACCCCAGGGACCATCAGGGCCGGTGTCCAGCACAGATTGTTGATTCTCTAGTTGAAACACAGCTGATTGATCTATCCTGTTAATGACCAGGCTCAGTGATGCTGAATTACAGCTTGCGCTGGACACCTGCCGTCCAGGACTGCAGTGGAGAAGATCCCACAGGGCAAAATTCTCTCACTGAGGACACGAAGCTTCATTACATCTTACTGCTCCTGGACTCTCCCAACACCTCCGCAAGTCTCCTGGGCTGAACACACCCTCCAACACCAGTCTGAAATCTAATCATTATCATCACTATCTCATTCATTACCAGACAGGAAGGAAGCAGAACATCTTACACTCCATGCACAGGAGCATCACAGGGCTGCGTTCTCTCAGCGCTTCTCTACGGTTCTCCAGCACGGAGAGATCTCTCACTGCAAGGTCACCTGTACTGGGTCTACCTATTGTACAGCAGTGCAGGAGAACACCCTACTCCATGGTGTGTTTATGAACCCTCTGTAGCTTCCACAAGCGTAGAACCTCACGTGTGCACAAGGTCAAGCCTTCCACAATGTTAGGGACGTACTGTGCCCGAGGTTGTGTTCAAATGTTCTGTATCTGTTAGCAGGTCAGAAGTTTAAGAGTGTGTAGAAACAAGGTTCATACAACAGGTGTGCTCAATGATGTCATAGATCTGCAGGTGACATCAGTGTGTCTTTGTTGTGTTAAAAGCTCTGTAATGCATGGGTGTGTGTGTGTGTGTGTGTGTGTGTGTGTGTGTGTGTAATGGTGTTGTAGACACTGTTTGCCTGCAGTTACTATAATTGTAGTGCTGTAGTCTACAATTTGTGCTTTAGGAATCTGTGTGTGTGTATGTGTGTGTGTGTGTGTGTGTGTGTGTGTAAGAGAGAGAGAGAGAGAGAGATGAGTGAGTTTGTGTGTTTTATGTTCTGTTTCGTGTGAAGGGGCGGAGTCACGACACGATCTGCAGGAAGACAAGATGAGCTTCGTATTGTATTTGATTGGTCATGTGACACAATTTTACCATATTTATGGACATGAGTTGTGCTTTAATTTATTTCTGAGTATTGTTGATGACCCTGTTTAGCACTAGTTTGTTGATTATTTATGGCTAGTTAGCATAATGCTAGTTATAAACAAAAGCTTTGCTAGAGAGAGAGGTTTGAAGTGATGTGTAATATTAATAATGTCCTCTGAATGAAAACGCAGACACAGGTGAGTGTAAGCCTTAACTGTAATGTATCCTGATTATCAGTGGAGTGAAGTGAGGAGTAAAACACGCCTTACATCAGTGTTGTGGTGAAGTAACTGCCTTGAGCGATAGGAAATGTGCTCTATGTAGGCCACACAACATCCCTCAATAGTGTCAGGGTGTGTAGGTTAAGCCGTGTATATACTGTAATGTCCTGAGGGATTTCATTATCGTCCCAGTGGGTTATCTGTTTAATCGCGCATAACCAATTTGTGACAGATTAAACACTGGAGTGTGTAGGAGGAGATAAGATACTGTGGAAAGGGAAAAGGAGTTTAAGGAAATAAGATAGCACCACTGATTGAATATAATTTCACTAAACGATGCAGAAAAACTAGTTCATGCTTTTATCACGTCTAGGTTGGACTATTGTAATGCCTTACTGTCTGGTTGTTCAACTAGGTGCATAAATAAGCTTCAGCTAGTCCAGAATGCAGCAGCGAGAGTCCTCACTCAGTTCCCCCTCATGTTTGTGTTTCCTTCTGGCTCTCCCTTTTAGTTATGATGTCATAGTTAGTCCTGCCGGAGTCTCTGCTTGCACTCTACAGTTAATATACATTCACATTATACATTGTGTGACTGTGACCATACCTAACTGTTATCTCTCCTCTTCTGCTCTTTTCTCTCTCTCTCTCTCTCTCTCTCTCTCTCTCTCTCACTATACCTGTCGCTCCTGAGCTGCCAGTGATCCAGACCCCCTCTGTCCTCTGGGCCTGTCTGACTAGTCCTGGTGTCCCTCTTCTGGTTGGAGATCTGGTCACATGGACGCCCCGTGTGGTCTGTCTGGGATGCGTCTGGTGACTGGGGACGGTTCCACTTTACCATGAAGACGGTCCTGTCCTCGGCTGATACAGACAGCTGTTCTCTGAGGACTCGTGACTGCAGTCACTCCATAGTTCAGGACTGGAGTTTCCTACAGTCTACCTGAGCCTCCAATAACCAACTGGACTCCATATGAACTTCTCCACATCTCCTGTGATACTGAACGTCCAGCCTCCTAACACACAGTATTAGTGCAGATCAATCCCTGCTATCCGTTATCACCCAGATGAGGATGGGTTCCCTGTTGAGTCTGGTTCCTCTCAAGGTTTCTTCCTATTACCATCTCAGGGAGTTTTTCCCTCAGCACCGTCACCTTCGGCTTGCTCATCAGGGACGATCTGATCATTCTGATTCACACACACTCACATCTCATACACACTTAAATAATTCTTTTGATTGTGTAAAGCTGCTTTGCGACAATGACAATTGTTAAAAGTGCTATACAAATAAAATTAAATTTAATTGAATTGAACCTCTGGATCCAGTTAGTAAGAATGCAGCATTGAGAGTGCTGGGAGATATGAGGACATCACCCCTGTCTTACCCACATTATATTGGCTTATAAACTTATAAAGCACTAAAAGTTCTCACACCACACTACCTGCGTGAACTGCTAGTGTCTTATAATCCACCACGTCTTCTTTGATCAAAGAATTGTTGTCAGTCCCACCCATTACGAAAACTACAGCAGGGAGCAGAGCTTTTTTTTTTTTCTTTTTTTTTTCTTTTTTTAAAAAGCTTTGAAGTTATGGAATAGTCTTTCATACATTACCTGACCAAAAACAAAAGAAGTCACCATTTTAGAAAAGTAAAAAAAAGGATTAAGAATAAACACATTATCAAAACCTGGAAGGATCGTGCTGATCTTCCACTCTGTGGAACAAATATCATGAATGGAGATCACTTAAACACTTGGTGTCCACTGTACAAGCCTCTGGAGACAGTGTTATGATCTGGGGTTGATCAGTTCCTCAGGTCTAGACTCAGTAACGTTATGGGGCAATAAAATGAAGTCAGCTGACCACCTGAATGTACTGAATCACCAGAGGATCACATCTATGGAGGGTTTAGTTCCCTGATGGCACACGCTGTATCCCAGGACTTTGAGTGTGAGAGAGTGAATAAGGAATCATTTTCACACATAAACTGGACACCACTGTCATGAACTCAGGCCAGGAGATATTTATTAACTTACAGTATAATGATCTTGTTAATCAAAACAGGCAAGGGTCAGGCCATGTACCATGGGCATGAACTAGATCAGGCTATTCTTCTATCCAGGAAGCTTGTGTGTGTGTGTGTGTGTGTGTGTGTGTGTGTGTGTGTGTGTGTGTGTGTGTGTGTTTTGTCTTGTTTTGTTTTTGTACAGTCCCCTCAGAGTTACTGCTCAACATGTCTGTACACATACTGTGTGTGTTTGTGTGAGTGCTCTCAAAAGCACATTTGATGCTAAAAGAGCAAACACACACACACACACACACACACACACAGAGAGAGAGAGCGACAGAGAGAGAGCACATCACTGATGACCCCCAGCCTTATCTCCAAATGATTATAGTCCCACGGACTCCCTCTGCCAATGCACTGATGAAATTAACAGTTGGATGTGCCAAAACGTTCTTCAGTTAAACAAGGAAAGAAATGAAGTCATTGCATTTGGAAACAAAGATGAAGCTCTGAAGGTGAATGCATACCTTCACTCTAGGGCTCAAACAACTAAAAATCAAGTCAAGAATCTTAGAGTGATTCTGGAGACAGACCTTAGTCTCAGTAGTCATGTCAAAGCAGTAACTAAATCAGCATACTATCATCTCAAAAACATTGCAAGAATTAGATGTTTTGTTTTGAATCAAGACTTGGAGAAACTTGTCCATGCCTTTATCACCAGCAGGGTGGAATATTGTAATGGTCTCCTCACCGGCCTTCCCAAGAAGACCATTAGACAGCTGCAGCTCATCCAGAAAGCTGTCACACCAGTCCTCAGGTCCTTACACTGGCTTCCTGTAACATTTAGGATAGATTTTAAAGTACTTTTACTCATTTATAAATCACTTAATGGCCTGCGACCTAAATACATTACAGATATGATCACTGAATATAAACCTAACAGACTCTCAGATCGTTAGGATCGAGTCAGTTAGTAATACCAAGGGTTCACACTAAACAAGGGGAGTCGGCTTTTAGCCGTTATGCTGCCCGCAGTTGGAACCAGCTTCCAGAAGAGATCAGATGTGATAAAACATTAGTCTCGTTTAAATCTAGACTTAAAACTCATCTGTTCAGCTGTGCGTTTATTGAATGAGCACTGTGCTACGTCCGAACTGACTGCATTGGTTTTTATAACATCTACTATTTTTAACTGTTTTATAATGGCTGAAGTTTACTGAAGCAACAAAATATTAAGTGTTATTTACTTTTATTTACTCATCTATTCCAAAACACTCGCTCATCAAAAAAAACAAAAAACTGTGTGGTTTGACACCAATGTTCTAAAGTGTTCAACACACCTTGATGTAATTATCAGGAAATTAAACCAAAATACTGATCTACAGTCTCATAGTCATCTATTGATCTTAAACACACCCACACACACATACACGCCTTAAGTGTAAAGCAAAAACCAAAGAACTGGCGTTGATGTTCTAATACTTTTGTAATTGTGATTGCCGCAAAGCAGCTTTACACAATCAAAAGAAATTACAGAAGTGTGTATGAGATGTGAGTGTGTGTGTGTGTGTGTATGAGATGTGAGTGTGTGTGAACCAGAATGATCAGATCGTCCCTGATGAACGAGTCGAGGGTGACGGTGCTGAGGGAAAAACTCCCTGAGATGGTAATAGGAAGAAACCTTGAGAGGAACCAGACTCAACAGGGAACCCATCCTCATCTGGGTGATAACGAATAGCAGGGATTGATCACACCCTATTGATTAAACACAGTATTTTACATAACAGTTAGAATGTCTATTTTGACACACTGTCATGAATGTCCCAGTTCTGCGATATAGCCCATATCTGGTAGCTCTAGTCCACCATATTTTCTTTTTGTAATTTAATCCTTTAATTAGAGAAACTAGGAAGTTTGTAGTTGAGGCAGCTCCTGCAGAACCAGTGATTGTGGTGGACCACTGAGGTTCTGTTGAGGCTGAGATCCGAGCATGTTGAGGCGATTTAAAGGTCTCTGTGTGTGAGAGGACGTACAGAGCGGAAAGGTTGGGATTTAATGTAGCAGGTGTAAATGTGTGAGAGCCCACATCAATCCCAACGCTACACACACACACACACACACACACACACACACACACTGGGGTGGAGCTGAAATTCCCCTGAGCCCTTATTTTTTTTACTAACCTGAGTATAAGGTCTCTATTACAGTCAAAATAAATAACAAAAACAAAACGCCTTCATGTTTACATTTTTCAGCACAGCTCCAAAGACTGAAAGCGTGCACCTGAAGAAGGAGCCCAAATATGGGCTTTAGGCTGATTACAGTAATTACTCAATAGCTACAGTCACAATAATGTTTAATTTAATTCAATTCAATTCATATAGAATGATAATTATTACAATTTATGTCCTATCAGCTGTCGTAAGACATAATATTAGATCTTTTAGTTTCACAGTCCCATATTTTCTTAGTGGAACCTTCCTCAGTTATCACACATATCTATAAGTAGACCACACAGGGCCATTCTCAGTCTTCATACGAGGACATTAGGATGGAGGGGAGAAGGGTCAGAACATAATTAGGCACAAATATTTCAAAATTAGGTAAACTCACAGTTGCATAATGTATGAGGTGAATTTATATTTTGTGCAGAGTGCAAGCAGAGACTCCAGCAGGACTAACAATGACATCATAACTAAAAGGGAGAGACAGAAGGAAACACAGACATGAGGCAATAAAGCAATCAGTCTGTCAAACAAACCTGAGTGATCAATGAGAGTGGGGAGGACAACATCCAAACATACCAGTTCACCATAATACTCTACGTCCATGAGTCCCCCAGATCTGCTCCTTTACCTAAGGCTAATCTAGTTATAAGAATGCTTGGCTAAATAAACAGTTTTTTTGCCTAGACTTAAACACTGAGACTGTGTCTGAGTCCCGAACATTAATTGGAAGACTAATCCATAATAAATTGAAATTGATTTTCATGACTTTAGGGCTTTGTTAACAAAAAACCCAGGTATCTGCTATAGATTTCATTATATCATGTTTCTTGATCACCCATAACATTGTGACCACTAACAGGTGAAGTGAATAACATTGATTATTAATTTTCCATCACCAAACTGGTGACATCCTGGGCTTACCCATGCCTGTGGGGGCCAATGGCCAGCCCGTTCAGTCCAATCCCACTGAAATGCCAATACACCACAAATCAACAAAACAGTCAACACTGGCTGTGGCAGAAAGGCAAACCAACACCCAATGCACCACAACCTGGCTCCCAAGGCCAAACTCCCCAGATCCCAATCCGTTTGAGCCCCATGGGATGCGCTGGAAAGACAATCCTAATCTACAAAGGCCCCGCCACACAACCCACAACACCTAGTATCCACTGCTTTACATCCTGGTGCCAGACACCACAACACCCCCTAGAAGCCCTGCAGAGCCGCCCCAATGGTACAAGGGGAACCCACAACATACTGAGCTTAATGTTTTGTGTCATAATGTTACAGCTGATAGGTGCATAAGGTATTAACAAGTAGTCTGCACCTGCACACACAAGGGCACAATAAGAGTGCTGCGCAAATAGCAATCAGGTTAAAATGTGTGCTTTCATCTCCAGGCTTCATGTTAAAATAAATTGGGTTAAAATGATGTGCAAGGCATTTCTCTTGCTAGCGTGCACAGCATCTTTTAGCACAGTATTGCTTGTCTATGTTTTGCTTGCCACATTTATTTTTATATTTAGGTATTTGGCTGACACTTTTAAACAGAGTCACTTACAAAAGTGCTTAAGTTTCTGTTATTGAATAGATAGATAGATTGTATAGAGTTACTAGGCGGTGGGACCAGCCGAGCAGCGCTGGAGTATCGGAGGGAATGTGGTGTGGTGCGGGGTGTGATTAGAGCTGAGAGGTAAGTGGGTGCTAGGCCGTTTTTTTTAATTTGATGTAGGCAGCTACAGGAAGTCAGTGCAGGGAGCGGAGAAGTGGGGTAATGTGGAGGAACTTAGGAAGATTAAAAACAAGACGAATGGTGGTAGGAGGCAGACCTGCCAGGGGTAAGTTGCAGTAGTCCAGTCTTGAAATAACAAGGAACTGCACAAGCACTTGGGCAGACTGTGAAGAAAAAAAATGGGCGAATTCCTCTGATGTTGAAAAGAAAAAAATCAACAAGAGCGAGGTAATGTGTGGAAGAAATTACAGATGATTGTCCATAGTTACCTTATGACCTTATTAGGAGACCCGGTATACAGGGACAACAGCAGAGGACCAAGTTTAGCAGAGGCTCAGCCCCATGGGACACCGGTAGAGAGTCCCCTCTATGTCACCTTCTACAACCTTTCTTCTAACCCATTGCCATGCTGTTCCATAGATTCCAAGGCTTGTGAGAATAGATAATAGAATCTTGTGGTGCAGTGCGTCAAATGCAGCTAAGAGCTCCCAGAGCATTAAGACAGATGATAGTTTAGCTGATTTAGCAGCATGGACTGACAGAAGGGCAGTCTCTGGGGAATGTGCCACTTTGCATCCAGATTGGTTGGGATCCTTAAGGTTGTTCTGTGACAGCGACATTTGATTGTAATCAGTGTGTTCAGAAATTTTAGAATGAGAAAAGAGAGACGTGACACCAAGTGATAGTTAAAGATGTCTGCTGGATCCAGGCAGGGTTTCTTGAGGATGGGAGTGAGGCTTTCCTTCCTAAAAGTAGCAGGAACATGACCAGATGATATAGAATGGTTAATGAAGGAAAGTCTTGTGAGATGGCCTGAAACATTGTGGAAGGGATTTGGACTTACCACTTTAACCAGCGCTGCTATTATGAGGCTGAAATCCTGACTCATGCATTTCATGAATGTTATTCCTATTTTCAAATGAACATTGCTGCTTTTCTACAACCCTTTCTAGGATCTTGGAGATTTATTAGGGTTTACTACCTGCTAGTTTAAAAGATTTAGGCAACTGAACAGTTTTAGGGAAAGAATTGAGTATTTTTATGAGACTCAATTAGTTCTGGTATTATCTGTTTGTCAAAATGCATGTACGTGTGCTTGTGTCTGTGGTGCTTATTCCTAGGTGATTTTGCTACAGAAGTAAATATGCCTCTAGTTGACTGTAAATATTCAGTCACCTGATCGAGTTATGTACAGAGCGTACAGAGAGTAAGTGCAGAGGCTAACGGACTGGTGCAACAACAACAACCTGTCTATGAATGTTGACAAGACAAAAGAGATGGTTGTTGACTTCAGGAGGACACGAGGCGACCATTCTCCGCTGAGCATCAACGGCTCCTCTGTGGAGATTGTCGAAAACACCAAATTCCTGGGTGTCCACCTGGAGAAGGACCTCAACTGGTCCCTCAACACCAGCTCCCTACCCAACAGCGTCTCTTCTTTCTGAGAAGGCTGAGAAAGGCCCAGCTTCCACCACCGATTCTGATCATCTTCTATAGAGGGACTATCGAGAGCATCCTGAGCGGCTGCATCACTGTCTGGTTTGGGAATTGTGCCATATCGGATCGCAAAACCCTACAGCGAATAGTGAGGACAGCGGAGAAGATCATCGGGGTCTCTCTCCCCTCCATTGAAGACATCTACACCACACGCTGCATCCGCAAAGCCACCAGCATTGTGGCTGTCCGGACACACCCCTCTCACACACACCCCTCTCACACACACTTCACACTCCTGCCAACTGGAAAACGGTACCGAAGCATTCGGGCCTCACATCCAGACTGTGCAACAGCTTTTTTCCACAAGCCATCCGTCTCCTCAACAAAAAGGGACTGGACTGATAAACACACACACACACACACACACACACACACACACACACACACACAAACATTATCACTCAGCTTAACTCAATTACATCAATACATCAAAACATTGAGACTGGACTGACTAATCAACATAAGCGCAGACACACTGACCCACACAAACTATCGTACACACATCTGTAAATGCCTCACTGTTTATCTCTTCTGCACAATATTCATTACTTTTTGCACAAATCAAAATTCTTGCTGCTATGTTTTACTACCTCAACACCATATTTTATGTTCTGATATGTCGTTGTTGTCGCACTGTCACTTTGTTGTTGCTCGTTTGCACATTTGCACGTGCACTTTATGTTGTCTGTTGTCTGTAAAACCTGTAGATAGTCTTTTAGTCTTTTAGTTAGTTAGTCTTTAGTTAGTTTTTGTTAATTTATGTTGTAATTTATGTTAGGTCTCTCTGTCTTGTCTCTGCTAGCCAGCTAACTAGGCCTCTTAGTTAGCTAGTTTAGCTTCTCTGTTAATTTATGTTGTAAGTTTATGTTGCATGTAGCACCTTGGTCCTGGAGCACCGTTGTTTCGTTTCACTGTGTACTAACTGTATATGGTTGAAGTGACAATAAAGCCTACTTGAACTTGAACTTGATGTGGGGTCTATGGGCTGAGAACATTCCTCATTAAGCTTTGTGCAGTTGTTGATGTAAACATATGTTTAATGTGGGAGGGCTACATCGTATGTTCAGTATTACTGAGGACTTCAAATGAGATAAAATGTTATCTCGGATAACTTCTGAAAAAGTCTGTGGAAGTGTTCTATATTTAATCTGAACATAACTTCAAATCCATTATTTATTAATGCAAAAACATATGAGATAATTGTGACACTGATTAGAGTAGACCATTCACCAACAAACTCAGTAAGGAAAAAGGTGACTATTGAGATAAAATAACCAAAGAGAGAGAGAGAGAGAGAGAGAGAGAGAACACTTAACATGGCCCTGCTCTGACCATCCTCCACCTTCATGATGGTGTTCTCAGGGTTCTCACAGTGAACAGAGAATGGAGCCCTTATCAACTCAGTTAAGGATTTCCTCAAAGTGCTCCTTATATCATTCACCAGTATCCCCAGTAGATGTCTAGACTCCCCACAGTTCCTTAGCATTTTTTGTGCATGGTCTCGTTTCAGTGGATTTAAGATTCAAAATTCAAAGAACTTTATTCATCCCAGAGGAAAATTGCTTAAATTCTTCTCCTGAGGTGCTGAATGGTTTTTCCATGTAAGAAGGTGTTTATTATTATTCAGATCAATGAAGTGGTGATGATGAGTTTACAAAAAGTGCTATTTAATAATTTCATTTAATTTCATGTAGTTTCTGGATATAACATGCTACAAGCTGTTAATTTCCATCTCCTGTCATCTAAGTTCCATCAATCAAATTGTACTGACTACTCTGGAAACATGGCTGATAAACACACTTCCTGTGTGGGGGTGTGTGCTAAAGCTGAGGGGGCCATTAGATACATTCTCTCTCTCTCTCTCTCTCTCTCTCTCTCTCAGATAACATCTCATGTCTGTAGTTTGAAGGTGATTAAAAGTGTGTGAAGGCTTTGATGTGTCCAGCTGAAACCATATCGCTTCATCAGATATAATCATACAAACAACCATAGACACAATAGTCAAGCTTTATATAATTTGCCATATTTTTTCTCTAAAAGATATAATATAATCAAAGTAGAAATCTTTTAGATTATAATCATTTAAAGTATAATCAAATAAAATATGATAACAAGTACAGGTTTGGTGTGATTGTGAGTGTTGTTGAACAATGCGGTGAGCCCAGGGGATAGTGGGTAATGAAGGCTTGGTTAGAGCCTGGGTGTGTGAACATACAGATATAATTTCCATCACAGTTTATTATGAGACATTCTCTGGACATATCTGGAATGAGTAGTTGACATATGCAGCTGTGTTCCATCCTCTCTATCTCTATGTCTCAACCCCAACCATCTCTACATCTCTATGGCTCTACCACAACCTTTCTACCTTCATGTGGCTCTATCTGTCATCCTGTTTTGTTGAAACATGCATCTGTTTTTATCAGGAAAACAGTAGAAATGAATAACACATTTATAAATAATTAAACCCAGAGTAGTGTATGTAGAGAAAAGAGCAGTGGACATAGAACAGAGCCTTGTGGAACGCCAACATATATCTGTTACGCTGTGGGGATAGTCTATTCACACACTTCTAAAGGTCAGTGTTGTGTGTGTGATAATGACTGGGTGTGATGGTCACTAATGACTGGGGCTGTGTGATTAAAGGCCTGCAATAAGAAATAACACAGCCACCTTGCTCATTACACCCATTTAAATCTTAGACCAATTTACATTCCTATTGTGTCACCAGCATTCTTTATTAATCTTTAGTTCTTGCCCATGTAATGTAATATTTATTATTATTTAAAAATGTTTGGTGCCTAACTGGATGATAAAGAGCAAAAAAAAAAGCATGATGTGATTAGGCAGCTCTAACTGATACAAAGATGACACTGAAGACTCTTTTTGAGAAGCAGCACACACTGAGTCAGCTTAATGCCGGACTGGTGGCTTCAGTGGGCATTACCAGTGCAGTGAAGGATGTTGTTCTTATCGGCCTTATAGTGCCATCTTTGTAAAAATGTGTCAAGTGTTTAACAGCAACCACGCTGACATCTTCATCTTAGTCAAAGCTTCACTGTTCCACATTACACCTTCCTGTTTATTCCTTTACTGGTCAAGCAGCTGAGATCCTACCACTGTTATGAACTCTCAGGACTTTCTGGAGATCAGGAGGGGCAGAGGATTAACACATTGTCATACTTAACATATTCACACACACACACACACACACACACACACACACACACACACACACACACACACACACACACACCCTCACACACACACAGTATAGACATACAAACACAACCCTGGGGAATTCCTGCCCACTTCTAAGACAAGACCATTAAAGCTGACAAAGATTGAAGTCTCTCTCTCTCTCTCTCTCTGTGTCTGTCTGTCTTTCTCAGTCTACAGCTGTCTTATTCTCAGTGTTGATGCCGCCCACAGGTGAGTCTCTCTCTCTCTCTCTCTCTCACACACACACACACACACACACACACACACACACACACACACACACAGATCACAGATAGAGAGAGGGAGAGCAGTAAGGAAACACCTCCTTCTGTTCTCAGCTGTTTTTGGTGAAAGTCTCTCAGACTGACTCAAGCTCAGTGCTCCATCACAGCGTCCTCCTGACTGGACTTTTTTTTCCACACAAGAATCTTAACCTTTAAGAAGGAGTTCTTCGCCACAAGATGAACATTTTTTTTATTGTATTGTTCTTCTGGATGTTCCTGAAATCTGAAAGGATCTGAGAGTGATTTTTTTTACCCGTAAATATTTAATACTAGTAAAGTTTTATCTGGTTTTTATTTTATTTTTTTAAAGATATGTCAGGATTCTGGATCATTTTAAAAATTATAGGTTCTCTTTGATTATTATGTAGTGTTTCATCCACAAGGTATTTTGGATTAAACCTTAAGAACCACAATTCTCTTTAATCTTTCAAACATCTGAGTCTCATTTGTTTTCTCAAATGTAAAAGTGTAGAATTTCAGAAATAATAATACTCTATTAAATTATTTAAGATTTAAAGCCTCTAATGAATGTATCTAAAGCTCTTTTATTGCCCTCTGGATGTAAATGAAATCTGAAGATTTAACTGTAGAAGCTCCTCCAGATGTTCCTGAAGTGTGGAAGATCTCGTCTTGTAGAAGTTCCGTTTTAGCACAGTGTGCTGTTATGAGGAGAATCAAAGAGGAGTTTAGGACTTGATCTGACTGACTGCATTTGAACGCAGCTCTCATGCTGTTAAAGATTGTCATCCTTCTGTGCTGTTTCACCAGCAGCCAGCCATCACCATGGAGACCATGCACAGGTACACTTCCACACCAAGAACAGCGTAAGTACAGCTCTTTTTCTAGCACTGGTAAAACTCTTCAGCTAGCTCAACATCTCAACATATAGCTCAGGTAAACCACACCGGCTAGCAGAGATAGCACAGGCACACCTCTACACCTAGATCAGGTAAAACATCTTACCTAGAGCGAGTGAAAGCCCTCAACTACAGCAAGTACACCTTTACATCTGTCTCAGATAATTCTCAGGTATGCTTCCTTGCATAGATCAAGTACACCTGCCAGCTTAGATGGAACTCCTCATCTACAGTATAGCAGTACACTTCTTTGTATATCTGAGAACAAGTAGAACTCATCAGTTAGAACAGGTCTAGCTTCACATCTACTTCCGCTATGCTTCCTTATCCAGAACAGGTACACTCTTACCTCACACTCAGGTATCATGAGTGAACATCCTTCCCTAACACAGAAACACCTGTTAACCTATCACAGGTGCACCTTTTATGTAGAACACAGTGGAATCCCTATAGTTCTCCTGTTCTCCTGGCCGTACACCAGTTCCTTTAGCACAGCTACACCTTCCTGCCTTGCCACATCATGTCCTCCCTTTTTAATGCAGTAATTCTGCTTTATTACCTGGAGCAGGTACGAATGCATTTGATGGTGTTCCTCTGAAGATGCAGCTTTCATGGCAGCTTCAGTAAGAACGAGCTGTAACTTGTCCTTTTCATGTCAGCTGTCAGAGGTGGTTTCTCTCTGCGCTGTGTTACTCAGGCTCTGTAATTACTGCAGATTTTCTAGCAGATCGCCAGGAGATTATGAGCTTCAGGTTCTTTAAACCATTTAAACTGACTAATTATGATATCATTCAAAAGACTGAAAGGAAGGGGAGGAGGACAGGGGTGCTTCTGTTCTCCTGTATGATCTTTATACTGACTTGCTTTTAGAGCAGAATCTACAGCAGGTTTTCAGCTGGGTTTGGTGAGGACTCACTTCAAAACCAGACGGACACACACTCCTGTGGTTGTCTCTGTAGATGAGATGCATGATTAGATGTGGTCTCCAGGTGCTCTCCTCAAACATTTTGGCCTTGACTTTTGAAAAATGAGAGCAGTTATGTGCAACAAGAAAACATTTATCCTCATCAATATGCATGTTTTTTGAAAGATAAACAAGCACTTGCTTTACTTATCAAACAATAATTCCGAATCATTGTTAGCTAGTTGTCTTTTCCATAGTTAAAGTACAAACTGTTTCAGGACTTCATGACCACTGAGTTACCATTGGACTAACATATTCATCAACATCCACAGGATCTGGGAGGCCTTTCATCATGTTAAGGTCCAGGCAGCATCTGACAAAACTAGTCGGAATCATCTTTTTTAATGTCTGTATGTCTTTAATTATTTGTGGATTGGTCTATAGAGTGTCTTGTCGATTTTAGTGGGGTTTCTGTAGATGTATACAGGTCCATGTTTTTCTCAGTGGGGTTCCTGTGTGTTTCTATGGGTATACTTGTTTTCGTTTGTCTCAGTGGGGTTTATGAGGTCATCTGTAGGTGTTTATAGGTAGATGTATATGTAGCTGTATTATTTTGGTGTTTGTGTTCACTTATGAGGTTCTACACAGGTTCATATGGGTCTCGGTGTGGTTTCTGTCTGTAGGTGTATACAGGTTCTTGTGGGTTTCAGTGTGTTTGTGGGGCTCTAGAGATTTTCCCAGCAGTCCTGTGTGACTCAAAGGGTTTCTTTTGGTTATTCTATCTGTAGATTTGTCTTGCTTTTTTCTAAAAATATTATGTTGCTGTAGACAAATTAGGTTCAACCAGATTTGAATATTATTTAACGAATATTTGTATCTGGGTCAGGTTCAGGTTTCGTTACTAAGTTTCTCATAGCTTAAGGTTGTTAGCTAGTTAAGATGGGCGTAGACTGCAGGTCGTATCTGTTTTCACTGTGTGACATTGTTCACAATGGGAGGTGAGCATCCAGGTGGGAGCTGGATAGAAGGTGAGTGTGACCACAGATAATCTGGTGGTGTAAGTCATAATAATAATAATGGTCTTCACTGTTTCCTTTTAGCTGTGTGTACCTATAGTTTAGACCTCGCTCCAGATCTCATTATGCTCATATATCCTGCATTATATCTCCAATAATGCATTTGTTTTATAACAATAAGAGGCCCCTGTGTGTGTCGTGTGAATCGGAAGCATTCTGAAAAGTGATGTTTGCTCTCTGAAAAGCTTTTTCAGTCTTTGAAATGTGACCTAGTCCATTCTATGTCACAATTCTTCTCCGGTGCTCTTGTTTCCCTTTTTAGTTTTGCCAGGTAAATCCAAACACAAGCAGAAATCCCACCCTTAAAAACTGAAGCATTTATTTTGAGCATGCATTGTTTTTTTCCCCCAGACGTCTGACTGAACATGTCAACACTTCACAGGACTCGTGAAACACAGACATAATTGTAAAACATTCTTACACACTTTGCACGCCAGAGACATTCTTTACACAATACAGAACTCTATTAAATAATTAATGACAACAATATCTGTTATGGCCTCAGTTCAGATAACCTGTTTCTTTCTTCATTTTTACCACTTTAACTTCATCCAGGCCATAAATCAGAAACATTTCCTAACTGAGACAAGTATACGCAATTCAATGACATATTATTTGTGTAGTGCGTTTAACAATAGACCCAATCATAAAACAGTTTCATCATCAATTACATAAATAAAGTTATTAATGTTTATGGGTCATTGACGGATAAGACTTTTTAATAGGCCAATTTTAAAATACCAAAAATATGGATATGTTTGGCCATTTTCTAAACATTTGGAATGTAGTGTACACATGCCTTTATAAAGAAAAGTAAAAAAATTGTCATTTTAGTGTTTTTACACTTAAGTTAATAAAAAAAAAAGCCTTAAAAAAGTCATCTGGGGCGACTGTAATATATATCAGAATTCACATTTTTATGTATCATTAAGACTAGTTGAACTCATATCAGTAAGTATCAGTAAGTAGATAAACTTTCTCCAGTACTTGGACTAACCCCCCCGAAAAAAAACAGAAAAAAAACTCAGTTGTGTTGGACTAATGGTACTTAGTTATTAACCTAGTTAACCCAGTGTAAGTATGTATCCAATGATGTAAACATTAAAGCACTTTTTGTAAGTCGCTCTGGATAAGAGCGTCTGCCAAATGCCTAAATGTAAATGTAAATAAACTGATGAAGAAAGATAAACTTTAGTGCCCTTTCATTTTATGAAAACCATTATTTCACAAGTTTATTCTATAATATCAGAGTCTCCTTCATTATCCAGTTAAAATAAATGTTTATCCCTATAAAAGGAATGGAAAATGGCTGAATTTAGAAAAAAAAAGATAAAATATACAAATAATTATACTTAAACAATTAACTCTATGTATAGAATTGATGTATAGAATATGAAAACTACAAATATAGGACATATATCTATCATTTAAAACATTTAGCAGTGGTCGCCCCACATGATACTCGGTCGCCCCATATGAAGTTTACTCAAGTATAACAGGCTAACGGTTAGCCTCAGAAACCAAACTAGCTTCTTCTAGTGACAAAGCACTATCAAATTTATCATCAAAATATAGATTTGTGGGAAAAAATATATAATTCACAGTTTAGGGGTGGTCGCCCCACATGATGACCAAAAGTGACTACGACATCACAGCCGTTAAAAAACAGCTTTTTCTTACTATATGAGAGACTGATTTACTATACAGTTGTTTCTAGGGGGTCTTCACTTGTGTCTGGCTGATGCAGTATCCCATCCTTGAGATGTTTTTTAAAATAAAGGTCCCAAAATTGTGGTTTGTTGATGGTCGCCCCGGATGATATGGATAGAATCAACATAATTCGGACAACATTCGTTTGTATATCATGATAGAAATATATGAGCAAATGCTTTATAGTTTTGTCAATGGATGTAAAACATGTTTAAAATTATGCCAACTAGGAAAAGGAATATATTTAAGTTGATTTAAAGTGTTTTTAAACCAGTTGTCCTAACTAAAGTCAAGGCCGGACGGTCGCCCCATATGGTGTTTTGGCACTTCGGATTGCAAAAAAATGTTGAAAAACTTAAAAATTTGGAGAAGTTAGAGTGGTTTAGTGGGTAAAGAAGGTATAACAAGTAGATGAGAAATTTTTATGTATTTTTTTGTTTTTTCTGCAAAATAAAATTAACCCGGACAGAAAAAGCGGGCGTCACGTCATTGACCCATATACATTTATCACAAATTTCTGCCACATCATTGTAGTGACAAATACTCCAAGACATTAGGGTTCATTATTGTTTTAATTTAAAGTCTATTGTGTCAAGCTGAAGCTACTTCCTGTTCAGTGATCGAGACCTGAGTGCAAACTGGTTTTAGCTTTTGTAGTTCTATGGCTACCAAAGGAAGGACGTCACACACAGCCCTCCTTACGATTTCTATGTGCTATCATCCTCAGGAATCTCATAGTTCATTTTAGGCTGTTTATATACAGGATCCTTATCAGGAGCAGTGAGGGATTTTTAAATGACAAAAACTTCAACCAGCAGTAGGACATCAGGATGGATCAGGCAGGTCTGGAGAGCAGAAATACAGGTAGCATGAGGAGCACAACAGAGAGAGAGAGAGAGAGAGAGAGAGAGAGAGACTTCCCACTCTAGGAGATGACTGTGCCTCCTAGATGATCTCCACTGATCTTCTTGTGCCTGCTCATTTGCTTCAGCATTCCTTTGCTTCTGTAGATGGATGATGTTTTTCAGATGATGTTCCCCTGTTCACAGCCAACATCACTTCCCCTGTTAGAGAGGATAGTAATCTCCCTTTCTTGCTTTGTAAAGGACGTGACATCTCCTATAGCGTCACACTTCAGGAGCCTGCATGTTTCTGCATCATATTCTTGTTTTCAACAGAAACTCTTTTGTTTTTACATTACTTAATAAACTTTTTTCTCACTTGTGCCATTGCCTACAATACCTGAGAAGTGTAAATGTAAATTTTAAGCCAAAAGTTCTCTATCATTTATGTTGTATAATTTTTATTATATTCTAATTTCGTATTTTATATTCCTCATTTGAATATATTTGTGTTTAAATATACAGTTCATCTGGAAAGTATTCACAGCGCATCACTTTTTCCACATTTTATGTCACAGCCTTATTCTAAAATGAAATAAATTAATTTTTTCCTCAGAATTCTACACACAACACCCCATAATAACAACATAAAAAAAGTTTACTTGAGATTTTTGCTAATTTATAAAAAAAAAAAAAAACATTTTGAGAAAGCAGATGTACAGTACAGGCACAAATCTGGAGAAGGTTAGAGAAAAGTTTCTGCTGCTTTGATGGTCCCAATGAGCACAGAGTGGAAGAAGTTTGAGAGAGGAGAACCTTCCACAAGGACAATCCTGATGACCAGGGGAAACAGGATAATCAGGGGAAACAGACTGAGCTCAATTTTGCAAAGGCGGTGAATACTTATGTACATACTTTTTTCATGTTGTCATTATGGGGTGTTGTGTGTAGAATTTTAAGGAAAAAAATTCATTAATTTCGTTTTACAATAAGGCTGTGACATAACAAAATGTGGAAAAAGTGATGCGCTGTGAATACTTTCCGGATGGACTGTATGTGGATCCCTCGTTACAGGATCACACAGAGTATTTCAAGGTACTGTGTAGAATTTTATTATTCTTATTCTGGAGTGTAATTTGTCCACAGATCTGGTACCACTGGACCTGCTGCATAGTGTCCTACCTGTGGTAGACAGTCACCAGACTCAGGTCAGGATGGTTCAGTCTCAGGGTTCAAGAGGACTGAAGCTCTCTGGGCCTCCAAAGGCTCTGAGTTTTCCATCCTCACAAATCTTCACCAACTGCAACTTCTTCCCTGCTGAGTTCTCCATTGTAGTCACACTGAAGATCCCTAAACTAACCCCTAATGTAAGAAACACATGAAACACAACAGTAGGTATAATACTGATACTGCAATTAATACATAAGATACCTGCATCTCCCTGTAACTATCACTGTAACTTTCTAACACTCCATGACTCCAGACCTTTCTGTGACCTTATAACTCCCTATGACTTTGGCCCACCTCACTACCTCCTTTGGTCCATTTATTTTATCACCGTAGTGCAAAAACAGATGCAACCTAGATGCATGTCTTCCTTGATTCCTGAGAGACAGTTGGACCAGCGGAGCAGTCTGGAGTATCAGAGGGAAAATAGTGCGGTGTGGGGTTTGATTTGAGCTGAGAGCTAAGTGGGTGCTGGGCCATTTTTAGCTTTGTAGGTGAGCACCAGGGTTTTGAATTTGATGCAGGAAGCCAGTGCAGGAAGAGCAGAAGTGGGGTAGTGTTGAGGAATTTGGGAGGGTTGACATTGAGAGAGTCAGACATGCCAGTGAAGTGCAGTTGTCCTGTCTTGAAAAAACAAGGGACTGAACAAGCACCTGATAAGCCTGTGTATCCCTACCTCCCTCTGTCCCTGTCCCATCCTCCCTTTCTCCTTCTGTCCCTGTCCCATCCTCCTTACCTTCCTCTGTCCCTGTCCCATCCTCCTTACCTCCTTCTGTCCCTGTCCCATCCTCATGCCTCCTTTTGTCCCTAACCCATCCTTCCTACCTCCTCCTGTTCCAGTCCCATCTTCCTCGCCTCCTTTTGTCCTTGTCCCATCCTCACTACCTCCTTCTGTCCCTCTCATATCCTCCATACTTTCCTTTGTCCCTGCTCCATCTTTCTTACCTCCTCCTATCCCTGTCCCATCCACCTTACCTCCTTCTGTCCCTGTCCAATACTCCCCATTACCTTCTGTCTCTGTGTCCATATCTTGGGCTCAAACTAAGTCTTTTTACCTTATGGTGCTTTTGTTCTAACCTTATGAGCTTTTCTATTTGTCTGAATTGAATACCCCCCTTTGGCTATATCCTAATAATAATAATAATAATAATAATAGTAATATTCAAGTCTCTCATTATTCTTCTTTGGCTATATTCTAATCGGTCTAATGCTGTTTGCTTCTGTCCCAACCTTTACATCTCACAATGACTGCATTGCACCCACTCATAAGTTCATTGGTCATGTCCCATGGGATGCAGACATGTTAGAAATGGATGAAACAGCAAGCGTGTGCTAATGGTCTAATGTGAGTGCTGACTATTTCATGCAGAAGGATGAGTACATATTCACTCTTTTGGATGGAGATTCAGATGAGCTGCTTGTTGGTCTTCGTCTTGCTCATGATAAAGTGCACTTCCTGCGGCAGATAGATGGCATGACAGAGCGTGTGACCTTCAGGCAGGTGGACATTGCAGATGGGCGCTGGCACACAATGGTGCTTGCGCTAAGTGGCCACTATGCCATTCTTACTCTGGACTGTGGCGTCCCAGTTGAGCTGTAGGTGAAGTGCTATTGTTAACAACGTTCTTTTTTCTAATTTATTGTCGGTCTGTCTGTTTTCAACACTGTACATTTTACTCTGAACTGTAGGCAGCTGGAGAAGCCATTTCCAGAGCAGATGGATGCAGGTGGCTCCACATTCTTCATTGGCAGCAGGAAGAGATGGAGTGGCCTATTCTCTGTAAGGCACCCCACCTGCACTCACCTGTTTAACACAAATACAAATTGTATATTTAGTTTTTTTTATCTTCCTTTCTGTCTCTCTGTGCATGAGTATAGCTCTTTCTCATTCCTCTTGCTGTCTTACTCTTAGGGTTTGCTTAGACAGCTGGTCCTCATGCCTGGATCCGATGCGTCCTCTCGTCTGTGTCCCTCGTCTGATCCCACACTGTCTGTACTGTCAGTTCCTCAGATTCTCCTACATCTGCCAAGCAAACCTTCAACCAATCAGCCCCCACTTTATCCATATGGTGAGAATAAGCATGCACACCCACACCCACACACACACTTTAATACATATAAACTGTGAGATCGTGCTTGGGTTCCACCTCCACAGCAACCCAATGGTAGTAAGGTCTGTGTGTGTGTGTGTTTGTGTGTTTACTAAATGTATAACTCTACTGAAGGGGGTTGTATTTGGAAATGTATCTCTCTTTGTAGAGGCAGAGCTGCGTGTTACTCAGCGTGTTCCTCCTGTGTGTGTCAGTGCTGTGGTGGGCCAGTTGTGGTTCAGCATCGAGAAGAGATCCTTGTTCCTGTGTAATGGTACTTCATGGATCACCATGCTGCATGGTAAACACACACACACACACACACACACACACACACACAAATTAAAACTTCATGATAACTCTCTGCTGGTAATCTCACACTCTTACTGTTCTACACAGAGAAAGAGAAATTGGATTATGTTGAACATCATCAGGATCTCTTCACACATTCAGAGACGTTTGATATTGAGGTTTTCCATCTTCCATCTCTGGGTTTGTTCATCGCTACGGCGAATCGTGACTCCAGCTACGGCTCAGCCATTTACAGATGGACTAATGGCAGATTCGAGCGATTTCAGAACATCAACACCTATGATGCTCAATCATGGAAATTCTTTACTGTGGGAAAAAAGGTTTGAGTCCCACATTCTATTTCTTGTATAGATTCATTTATAGGGAGGTTGTGACAGGGCTGTACCCTTAATTCCTACTACATTTTCTAATCTGTGAAGAAGAATAGCGTGATCAACGGTGTCAAAAGCTGCACTGAGGTCAAGTAATACAAGCATAGTTACACAACCCTGATCAGAGGCCAATAGGAGGTCATTTACTACTTTAACGAGCGCTGTCTCTGTACTGTGATGAGGCCTAAATCCTGACTAATACAGTTCATGTATGCCATTTCTATGTATATATGAGCATAGCTGCCCCGCTACTATCTTTTCCAGAATCTTAGAGATAAAGGGGAGGTTTGATATTGGCCTGTAACTGGACAGCTGACAGGGGTCGAGGTCAGGTTTCTTAATTATTGGTTTGATAACTGCTAATTTAAAAGATTTTGGAACATAACCAATGCTGAGTGAAGAATTAATTATTCTCAACAGGGGTTCTGTTATTGCTGGTACTATCTGTTTAAGAAAATGTGTCGGTACAGGATCTAATATACAGGTTGATGAATTTGAAGAAGAGATGAGTGAAATTAGTTCATTCTCTTCAAGGGGAGTAAAGTATTCTAGGTTCTGGTCTGACATGGCTAGATTAACATCTGCATCAATTACATTGTTCGGTTTCAAAACCTCAATTTTATGCCTAATATTTACAATTTTATTATTAAAAAAGTTCATGAAGTCCTCACTATTGCATGATGTTGTTGTGGAGATTTCTGCAGTGGTCTTATTTCTGGTTAATTTGGCTACAGCATTAAATAAGAATCTAGGATTATTTTTGTTATTTTCTATAAGAGTGGAGAGATATGTTGATCTAGCTACACTAAGAGCTTTTCTATAGTTCAGGATGCTCTCCTTCCATGCTATTTGAAATACTAACAATTTAGTTTGACGCCATTTACGTTCTAATTTCCGAGCGGTCTGTTTTAAAGTGCGCGTGTGATCGTTATACCAGGGAGCAAGTTTCTTATCTCTAATAATTTTTCTTTTGACTGGAGCTACATTATCTAAGGTATAGCGAAATGTCGACTCTAAATATTCTTATATATGTCTAGCTGATAAATTTGATCTCAGCGTGCAGCCACTGGCTGTAACGGTGTTTGATGTGGTTTATAATAAATCATTCGTATAAAAATAACATTTGTTCGATGTTGTGTGGAAGCAGCACCTGTTTCTCTTCTAACTGAGGTGAATGTAAATGTAAAGAGTGTGTGTGTGTGTGTGTGTGTGTGTGTGTGTGTGTGTGTGTGTGTGTGGCGGGGGGGTTTAGAGGTTCTTGGTTGTGGCAAACTCCAGAGGAAATGATGGTCAGAAGTTTGAGTACTCAGTGATTTATAAATGGAGAAATAAGAAGCAGCGCTTCGTTGAGTATCAGAAGATTCAAACACACAGCGCTCGTGACTGGGAAGCTTTTCGTATCCATGACGACCACTTCCTCGCTGTGGCGAATCACAGACAAGGTGGATTTTTACTTTTTTAACCTTAAAACACACACACACACACACACACACACACACACACACACACACACACACACACACATACATATGTACCAAAAACACATCAAAATGTTTAGTTACACACACCACACCTCTTACACCGAGACTGACAACTAAAGACAGAGGCCACACTTTCTTCACTGGAAGTGTCAGGTCCAGACGTGTCACGTCTCCTTCAATGAGACAGAAAGGTGCAGACAGAGGCCATGTCTTCTTTCCTGGGACTGACAGGTACAGAGACAGGTCCTGGTCTTGCTCTTAATTTTATATTCTATCACCTTGTGCACAGGTGAAATGAACCACAACATCGACAGTGTGATCTACAGGTGGAACCAACACACCAGGAAGTTTGAGGTGAATCAGACTATCTCAACTTCTGGAGCTTATGACTGGGAGTTCTTTACCATTGGGCCGTACCACTTTCTGGTGGTAGCCAATACCTTTGATGGCAAATCCACCGACATCACCTCCACCATCTATATCTGGATTGGAGGAACGTTCCAGCCGTTCCAGTATATCCAGGTATCAGAAAAGTCCTGACTAACGAGCTGCGGACTGTACCTGTGCCCTTTAATTACTGTGAGCAGTAATTAGTAATAGGATATAGGTGTGTGATTATGTGTGTGTCTGTGTATGCGTGTTTTAGGGACTTTCCTAGGTGTCTGTCTCAGCTACATCAATACAGTGTCATGTAGTCCTACATACAGAAAAATTGGTGTAAAGGTAGGCAGACAAACAACAGTTAGATATCAAAAGGATGCACATAATCTAGAAAGAAAGTTCAAACCAGTTCCACACACACACACACACACACACTCTGAAAGTAACTGACGTCATTAGATATTATGAAGAAATGTGCAACAACATTACATATAATTACTGTACGCTCCACAAGTTTACCTGTGTGAGGTGAGTGTCAGGGAGACGGGGAGGTAACGGTGAACTAAAATGCTGATGTTTAACTCATGTGCTGAGAGTGCTGAGACAGGTGTTGGACTGTACTGCACACTGTCTCTCAACTGAATCTCAAAGGCCGGGAATTCGAGTGTAGGTACAATTACAATTTATCCTTATCCAGGATGACTTACATTTGTATTTTATTATACATGTGAGAAGTTGACAGCTAAGGGCTTTGCTCATGGGCCCAACAGAAACAACTTGGCAGTTGTGGGATTGAACTTAAGACCTTCCGAAGCATAGTCCAATGCTTTATATCCCAGACATATTTTACTATTTAATTTTATTTTTAAAGTTTTTTTTTCGTTCCTATTATTTTTTTTATCTATAAGCTTTTACTATTTTTTCTTTTAAGGTCACTGGCAGTCGTCACTGCATATCGTACTGTGTATGACTGTGTATGTGACAAATAAAATTTGAATTTGAATTTAGTCTCAGAAGAGGCCTAGTTAATCTGTGACAATCCAGAGCCCAGGCCAGGGAGCAGACAGACAGGCTAAACCAACCGTCTGCTAGCTGCATAGAGTCGTCACTCAGGGTTCATCATGTTGAGATGTGTCTGTTCAGACTGTATAAATTTCCTAAGTCCTAAGAGAACAGCTGTCTGCATCAGCCGAGTCCAGGACCATCTTCATGTTAGGTGGAACCATTCCCAGTCACCACATGCTTCCCATGACAACCACACAGGAGATCACCAACCAAGACATATTTTTAAATACTTTTCTATGCAGTCTTTAATTATACTGTAAGTGTGTAATTATAATCTTATTTAACATGTGCAAATCTAATTCTGACTTTAGAGAATCAATTAAAAACAATCAAAGGCTCACATACACCCTTGATCTTTGGTACCCCTTGTGGGTATGGGTGGAAACGATAGAGCCAGGGTACTGGATGTCCTGGGTAGGTTACTCTTGGGTTTTGCATGAAAAGGAATAAGTGTGGGAAAAGCTCCCAGAAGAACTCATATCCTTCGGCACACAGCTGTTTTACTTATGGTACTTGTCACAAACTGCAAAAGACACTTCCTATGACACTTCTCTTAATTCAATTCAATTCAATTCAATTTTATTTGTATAGCGCTTTTAGCAATTTTCATTGCCGCAAAGCAGCTTTACATAGTCAAAAGAATTATTTAAGTTTGTATGAAATGTGAATTTGTATGAATCAAAATGGTCAGTTTGTCCCTGGTGAGCAAGCCGAGGGCGACAGTGGCAAGGAAAAACTCCCTGAGATGGTAATAGGAAGAAACCTTGAGAGGAACCAGACTCAACAGGGAACCCATCCTCATTTGGGTGAAACAGAAAGCAGTAAATGATCTGCATTTATACAGTGTGTAGGGTGGGAGGCAGTTCAGCTATAATAGCTGATGTTAATTGATGTTAATATGGAGTCCAGGTAGTTATTGAAGACCCAGGTAGACTTGTAAGAAGTTCCAGTCATGAACTATCGAACTGTCAAGTCCCCAGAGAAACAGTTGCCAACACCAGTCAAGGCCAGAACCATTTTCTAGGTGGAGAGAATCATTCCCAGACACCAGACGCATCCCAGAGAGACACACGGGGCATCCATGTGACGAGATCTTCAGCCAGAAGCGGGGCACCAGGATGGGTCAGACAGGTCCGGAGGGCAGAGGGAGTCTGGATCACTGGCAGCTCAGGAACGACATGTGTAGCTCGACAGAGAGAGAGAGAAAGAGTGAAAGGGGGGGACAGGAGGAGAGAGGAAAAAGAAAGAGGGGGGGAAAGAGAAGAAGAGGAGAGATGGCAGTTAGGTATGGTCACAGTCACACAATGTATAATGTGAATGTATATTAACTGTAGAGTGCAAGCAGAGACTCCGGCAGGACTAACTATGACAGCATAACTAAAAGGGAGAGCCAGAAGGAAACACAAACATGAGGGCTTCCTGACATGTAAAGCAAACAATCACCTCACCGTCAGCAAACCTGAGTGATCAATGAGAGTGAGGAAGACAGCATCCAAACATACCAGTTCACCATAATACTCTACGTCCATGAGTCCCCCAGATCTGCTCCTTTACCTATGGCAAATCTATTTATAAAAATGCTTGGCTAAATAAATAGGTTTTTAGCCTGGACTTAAACACTGAGACTGTGTCTGAGTCCCGAACACTATTTGGAAGACTATTCCATAACTTTGGGGCTTTATAAGAAAAAGCTCTGCCCCCAGCTGTATTTTTCATAATACGCGGTACTGACAAGCAGCCTGCATCCTTTGATCGAAGTAGGCGTGGCGGATCGTAAGACACTAGCATTTCGCTCAGGTACTGCGGCGCGAGACCATTTAATGCTTTATATGTCAAGAGTAGTATTTTAAAATCAATGCGAAATTTCACAGGGAGCCAATGGAGTGAAGATAAGATAGGGGTGATGTGCTCATATCTTCTGGTTCTGGTGAGGACTCTCGCTGCTGCATTCTGGACTAGCTGAAGCTTATTTATGCATCTAGCTGAACAACCAGACAGTAAGGCATTACAATAGTCCAACCTAGAGGTGATAAAAGCATGAACTAGTTTTTCTGCGTCGTTTGGCGACAATAAATTTCTTATTCTGGCAATATTTCTGAGGTGAAAGAAAGCTATCCTGGTAATATTATCTACATGTGCTTCAAATGAAAGGCTGGAATCAATAATCACACCAAGGTCTTTCACTGTTGCATTTGATGAAACAGAAAGGCCATCTAAAGTTACGGTGTGATCTAAAATTTTACTCCTAGCTGTATGCGGTCCTATGACTAGAACTTCTGTCTTATCCGGATTTAGCAGAAGGAAGTTAATTAGCATCCAATTTCTTATGTCCTGCACACATTGCTCAATTTTAGTAAGCTGTTTTTTCTCATCAGGTTTTGCTGAGACATATAACTGTGTATCGTCAGCATAACAATGAAAACTAATACCATGCTTACGGATTATGTTGCCCAGAGGAAGCATGTAAAGGGAAAAAAGCAGTGGACCTAAAACTGAACCCTGCGGAACGCCAAACTCCACTAGAGAACATGCAGAATAATCACCATTTAAGTCTACATACTGGTAACGATGGGTCAGATAGGATCTGAGCCAGGAGAGGGCTGTACCCTTAATTCCCACTACATTTTCTAATCTGTGAAGAAGAATAGCGTGATCAACAGTGTCAAAAGCTGCACTGAGGTCAAGTAATACAAGCATAGTTACACAACCCTGATCAGAGGCCAATAGAATGTCATTTACTACTTTAACGAGCGCTGTCTCTGTACTGTGATGAGGCCTAAATCCTGACTGATACAGTTCATGTATGCCATTTCTATGTATATATGAGCATAGCTGCTCCGCTACTATCTTTTCCAGGATCTTAGAGATAAAGGGGAGGTTTGATATTGGTCTGTAACTGGACAGCTGACAGGGGTCGAGGTCAGGTTTCTTAATTATTGGTTTGATAACTGCTAATTTAAAAGATTTTGGAACATATCCAATGCTGAGTGAAGAATTAATTATTCTCAACAGGGGTTCTATTATTGCTGGTACTATCTGTTTAAGAAAATGTGTCGGTACAGGATCTAATATACAGGTTGATGAATTTGAAGAAGAGATGAGTGAAATTAGTTCATTCTCTTCAAGGGGAGTAAAGTATTCTAGGTTCTGGTCTGACATGGCTAGATTAACATCTGCATCAATTACATTGTTCGGTTTCAAAACCTCAATTTTATGCCTAATATTTACAATTTTATTATTAAAAAAGTTCATGAAGTCCTCACTATTGCATGATGTTGTTGTGGAGATTTCTGCAGTGGTCTTATTTCTGGTTAATTTGGCTACAGCATTAAATAAGAATCTAGGATTATTTTTGTTATTTTCTATAAGAGTGGAGAGATATGTTGATCTAGCTACACTAAGAGCTTTTCTATAGTTTAGGATGCTCTCCTTCCATGCTATTTGAAATACTAGTAATTTAGTTTGACGCCATTTACGTTCTAATTTCCGAGCGGTCTGTTTTAGAGTGCGCGTGTGATCGTTATACCAGGGAGCAAGTTTTTTATCTCTAATAATTTTTCTCTTAACTGGAGCTACATTATCTAGGGTATAGCGAAATGTCGACTCTAAATATTCAGTCGCCTGATCGAGTTCTGTGGGGTCAGACGGTGATCTAATCGTAGTTGGGAACTCTGGGAGATTACTGATAAAACTCTGTTTGGTAGTTGATGTGAATGTACGTTTTATACGGTAGCGCGGCACTGTGTGTACATTATTATTGTGACACACTTGAATTGAGACAAGATAGTGATCTGAGATAACTTCAGATAGTGGTATTGTGAATAAATTTTTTATACTTAATCCAAATAATATTATTAACACTAGAAGCGCCGAGCAGCGGTCATTTGACCGCAAGGGGGTAAAAAAAAAATAATACTTCACACTCGATCAATTTCCAGGACCCTCCTTTCATGACTTTTCCTAGTTCTGTGAGCTTAATCACCCTGTATGCTTAAATTTTTAAAATCGCACCAGTAAAAGCCAGTATAAAGCTATTTTGCTCTTATTTACGTGAAATCGCTGACAGCTGCGCGGCGGCATGACGTTTCCTGTCTTTTCCAACCTGCGATTCTCATTTCTCTCAGCAGATGGCGCAAGGAATCGCGCATTCTATCTATGCGTCATTCAGTGCGTATGTGTAACTATCTCAGGTTTCATTCCATATATGCAGTTTATATATATATATATATATATATATGCTTCCGTAAAATATCGACAATTCGCCATTCGTTCTGGCGTTGATAATCAGCGATATTTTATAAGGACATTTAGGGAATTTCGCTTTACTTAATTTTATAAGGTTTTGAGAAAATTAATTAGTTTGTTCGTTCTGTTAAAAGCTTCCGTGAAATTATCTCTAAAACAATATTGTTTTACGTATTACATATGTAATGACCCCTCCTGAGGATATAAAGCCTCATTATTGAATGTAAATAAATCAGATCTACCACAGCAGATAATAAACTATGCTATGTCATAACCGAAGCAAACACCACGATTATGCCTCGTTTCGTTCAATGTTGCTAGGCAACGGACCACGCGCCTAATCGGCGGGAACGTGGTTCACTTGGCCGCGGTGTATTATAAACCTGCGGAATGTTTCACTGCTTATGCATAAAAGCGAGGGAAATGTGGAAGTGATGTGTGGCCACTGAATGAGAACTAAATCAAAGATTTCGGTAACTACACTGAGTGTAACATCTGCATAGTGACACTAAACAGCTGAACACCTTCACTTTCCCGTTTACCTCTGAGAAAGAAAAAAAGCTGTATGTTGTTTGTTTATATGTAGAATGTTTATAAAAGTACAAGAAGTAGGCGCGCGCGCGCACAGACACACACACACACACACACACCTCCCCTGAGCCCTCGGTCAACATCTAATGACCGTCGATATGCAAATGAGTCCAGACGTAGCCTAACGTGGTGTCGTGTCGGATTTCAGCGGTCACGGAGAGGAAAGACTTTGAAGCAGATGCAGCGTTTTTTTCAGTTACAACAAGCACAGCGATGAGTCCACGTTGTTTCACTGGTTATGACATAGTGACACTAAACAGCTGAACAACTTCACTTTTCTGTTTACCTCTGAGAAAAAAAGCTGTATTTAGTTTGTTTATATTCAGAGTAACACCTTCCAACCACCTCTCATAGTCTATTGTTAGTTTTAATGATTTGGCTGAAACTAATTATCACTACATAAGTACCCCAACACCCCTGATCATGAGTTTCAGCTGAAACTAATTCTATACATGCAACAGAAAATGTAGATGCAGATTCCAAATGTATAAAGATACATGCTATATATATATATATATATATATATATATATATATATATATATATTCCGCTTCAGCGTGTTTCTTAATCTTTCCCTATATATATATTTATATAATAATATATATATATATACTTTTCAAATAAAATCGCTATTACTTGACCCTGAAGTTTAGTTTAGCACACAAAAACTGAAAAGTCCTTTCTGGTAAATCAACTGCATATGTAGTTTATTCACAGCAATTCATTAATAAAATGAATATACATTGTACAGTACAAGGTAAACACGAGAAAGATTACAAAATAAAAAAACAAATTTTGTGCTTCTATTTCAAGTGGAGAGATATTTGACCAACAGCTTAGAACAAAAGAACTGTAGGTGTGATCACAACCCCCTCCGAACGACCGTGCCATCAATCACTGACCACCTCAGAAGTTCCCTCCAATGTATGCTGATGTTTTGCAAGTATTTTTGCAAAACTATGGCACTCTTTTGAGAGGTGGTTGGAATGTGTTATTCATTCATTTATTCTATTCTGTAGGGCACTAACTACACAGACCAAACTGATACCTTATTTTATTCTTATACTCATCGCTGTGCTTGTTGTAACTGAAAAACGCCGCAACTGCTTCAGGGGAGGTGTGTGTGTGTGTGAGCGCGCGCGCGCGCTGCAGCCTGTGAATGAATACGCACAGCAGAGGGACAGAGACATGAGGGACATCTAATACCTTATTGTGTAGTGTCCCTTTTTCAGCGGATTTCTCTGCTACCGCAGATCAGTTTATCAACTTGTAATATATTAATTTTAGGAATATATTAACATGTCCAGACATTTAGTTGAGCGCTGCCCCTCTTGCCCCTGAATAGAGCCAGTCTCGATTACACACACATATATATAGCATGCATCGAATACACACATATATATATATATATATATATATATATATATATAGCATGTATCTTTATACATTTGGAATCTGCATCTACATTTTCTGTTGCATGTATAGAATTAGTTTCAGCTGAAACTCATGATCAGTGGTGTTGGGGTACTTATGTAGTGATAATTAGTTTCAGCCAAATCATTAAAACTAACAATAGACTATGAGAGGTGGTTGGAAGGTGTTACTCTGAATATAAACAAACTAAATACAGCTTTTTTTTTCTCAGAGGTAAACAGAAAAGTGAAGTTGTTCAGCTGTTTAGTGTCACTATGTCATAACCAGTGAAACAGCGTGGACTCATCGCTGTGCTTGTTGTAACTGAAAAAAACGCTGCAACTGTTTCAAAGTCTTTCCACTTTCTTTGACCGCTGAAATCCGACACGACACCACGTTAGGCTACGTCTTGACTCATTTGCATATCGACGGTCATTAGATGTTGACCGAGGGCTCAGGGGAGGTGTGTGTGTGTGTGTGCGCGCGCGCGCGCGCCTACTTCGTGTACTTTTATAAACATATAAACAAACAACATACAGCTTTTTTTTCTCAGAGGTAAACGGGAAAGTGAAGGTGTTCAGCTGTTTAGTGTCACTATGCAGATGTTACACTCAGTGTAGTTACCGAAATCTTTGATTTAGTTCTCATTCAGTGGCCACACATCACCTCCACATTTCCCTCGCTTTTATTACATGAACATAAGCAGTGAAACATCCCGCAGGTTTATAATACACTGCGGCCAAGTGAACCGATTAGGCGCGTGGTCCGTTGCCTAACAACACTGAACGAAACGAGGCATATTCGTTGTGTTTGCTTCGGTTATGACATAGCATAGTTTATTATCTGCTGTAGTAGATCTGATTTATTCAAATTTAATATTGTTTTAGCGATAATTTCACGGAAGCGAGTTCAGAACTAAATCGCTGCTCCGAGACGTTCAGAAGCTTCGAATAGAATGAACAAACTAATAACATTTTCTCCATACGATATAAAATTAAGTAGAGCTTTCCTTTTTGTTATAGTACGAAGCCCCTAGATGGACAAAGGAGGAGAAAAAACGGCAGAAAAAAGTCAAAAACTTTGGGTTATAATTCCAAACATGACTTGTTTTTTCCCTCTTCGTTTGTCCCCTTAGAGACTCTGTAGTAGGTTTTCTTAGTTGAATATGAAAAAAAGATACCGCTTATTATCAACGCGGGAATGAATGGCGCATTGTCCAAGTGCCAGTTGATCTTGGAGCTAAACTATTTGCTTTGGGTGAAAGCGCCATCTAGCGATCATTGTGTGTCAGCAGCAGCTTCCCATTCAAAACAATAGGCGGTCAAATGACCGCTGAACCGCGCTTTTAGTAGGTGACACTGGCGCGGCGCTTCTAGTGTTAAATCTAAAGTGTGACCTGCTTTATGAGTGGGTCCTACTACACACTGATTTACTCCTACCGAGTCCAGTATAGACATAAATGCAGTTCTCAGAGGGTCTTCTGGATTTTCAAAATGAATATTAAAATCTCCAGCAATTAACATTTTGTCTACAGAAACGACTAGGTTTGAGAGGAAATCTGCAAATTCACTAAGAAATTCCGAGTACGGCCCTGGAGGTCTGTAAATGACAATTAGCGGGATCGACTGAGCTGACTTAATATAGTTAAATACACTTATGTTACTATAAAGAATTTCAAATGAATTAAATTTGTGTCCGTGTTTTTGTACAATAGTCAAATTATCATTGTGAATAACTGCGACGCCTCCTCCTCTACCAGTTAACCGAGGCTGGTGTATGTAGCTGTATCCAGGAGGACTAGCTTCATTTAGAGCTACATACTCGTCCTGTTTAATCCAGGTTTCTGTTAAACAGAGTATATCAAACTCCTGATCTGTGATAATTTCATTAACTATAACTGCTTTAGATGCGAGAGATCTAATATTTAACAGTCCTAGCTTCAGATTAGAGGTGCCGGCTGCGCATTCAGTCTGATCCAAGTTTGTGGTCTTTATGCTAATTAAATTACTAAAACAGACTTTCTGAGTCTTTCTAAATTTGTTTTTAGCTCGGGGAACAGACACAGTCTCAATAGAGTGAACCCTGAGTGACGACTCCATGCAGCTAGCAGACGGTTGGTTTAGCCTGTCTGTCTGCTCCCTGGCCTGGGCTCTGGATTGTCACCGATTAACTAGGCCTTTTCTAAGACTATGAGCTATACTACAAGAAATGAGAGTAGCACCTTCCCGAGTGGGATGGACACCGTCCCGCCCTAACAGGCCAGCTTTGCCCTCAAAGGTCTTCCAATTATCTATGAAGCCCACGTTGTTTTCGGAGCACCACCTGGACATCCAGCGGTTCAGTGACCATAACCTGCTGTAAGTTATGTCACCACGTCTCATTGGGATGGGACCAGAGCATACTACTCCATCGGACATCGCCTTCGCTAATTTAAACACCTCTATAAAGTTATTCTTACTAACCTCTGACTGACGAAGGCGTATATCATTAGCTCCAGCATGTACCACTATCTTGGAGAACCTGTGCTGTCCTAGAGCCCTAAGATTACCTGCTATGTCCGGTGCTCTGGCTCCCGGGATACACCTAACCACTGCCGCTGGCGCCCCTGAAGGTCTAGCTAATTTCACGTGTCTCATTATAGAGTCTCCTATAACCAGAGCTCTTTCAGGTTTCTCAGTGGGTGCATCACTGAGGAGAGCAAACCTGTTGGACACGTGAAGCGCAGAAGAGGTGTGCTCCGGTGGGCTAGCCTTAGCGTTAGCTTTGGCTGAACGAGTATGCCGCCGAGTCGTCACCCACTCGCCCCGCTGTGAGGGCTCTAATGCCGGAGTCGGGGGCTGGTTATCTCCGCCTGCGGCACCCAGACTGTCCGCTACAGGAATAACACTGCTCTTACACTCTCTAACCCTCTCTAAAGTCTGGATGCGCTCCTCTAACGCTGATATCTTCTCCGTCAGAGTGCTCACTAACACACACCTATCACAAATAAAATTACCACTAACGACGGAGGAAGAATGTCTAAACATCCTGCACTCTACACACTGAACGAGCTGAATATTGGACATGATAACGTACCTGAGTCGGAGTTGTAGTTGTTTGGAGCTGAATTCCGTTTGTTGTTTTTAGAAAAAGAAACTCGCGCGTTCTCCAAAAAGCGCAGAAAAAGGCGAAGCCAAATAGTGTGAGATGTAAAAACTAGTTGCTATTAATATTATTATTGTATAAATGAAAAAAAGTATGTAATTTAAACGCTAACACAAACGCAAACTTTCGCGGCAACGATACGAAAACAGGAAGCTACGTCAGCAACAGGAACTGCAATGTAATCAAGTGAGACATGACATAACAACATGACATTCTTAACAATAGCATTCTTTTTGCCACTCATTCATGAAGGCCAGATTTGTGGCATGCATGACTAATAGTTGTCCTGTGGACAGATTCTCCCACCTGAGCTGTGGATCTCTGCAGCTCCTCCAGAGTTACCATGGGCCTCTTGACTGCTTCTCTGATTCATGCTCCTCTAGCCTGGCCTGTCAGTTTAAATGGACAGCCATAACTTGGTAGGTTTGCAGTTGTGCCAAACTCTTTCCATTCTCGGATGATGGATGAGATGTTCAAAGCTTGGCATATTTTTTATAACCTGACCCTGCTTTAAACCTCTCCACATCTTTATCCCTGACCTGTCTGGTGTGTTTCCTGGACGTCAGGGTGCTGTTTGTTTATTAATGTTCTCTAACAAACCCCTGAGAACAGCCGAATTTATCCTGAGATTAAATTACACACAGGTGGACTCTTTCATTATTTTCTAATTAGACATTTGGTTCCACTGGAAGTTACTTATGGTATTTAGAGTAAAGGAAAATTTCAAGGAGTATGAATACTTTTGCAACTCACTGTGTTGCTGTAAAGCTTCTTTGCGACAATGTTTACTGTTTAAAGTACTACACAGATAACCAGGTTTTCTAACAGGCACTGTAACAGACACTTCCATTAAAGAAGCATTATTGATTCTATAACACACTAGACTCCAGACTCACTGCAGACATACACCACCCTGATGGAGGACACACTGTGTGTGGCATTTCTTATTTCAGACATTTGGAGCAATCGACTGGGAGATGTTTCAGATCGATAACAGGTTCTTCCTGGCTGTAGCGAACTCCCAGAAACTCAGTGACCCTGGAGTGGTTCTCTACAACATCAACTCCACCATCTATGAACTTAACACCACCTCACAGAGCTTTGTGAAGTTTCAGGATATAGCAACAAGCAGGTGAGTAATACTGAGGCTTCATCAATGGCATGTGATGTGACTGAACACTGAGCACCGGGTTCTTTGTGTTCGCAGTGCTTTAGACTGGGAGTTTTTCACTGTGGGTGATGATAAGTTCTTGGTGGTGGCAAACTCTTATGATGGAGCTTCATACTCCTTAAACAGTGTTATATACAGGTGAGTAGATTGATTATTACTGATGTAGTCCACTGCGAGAAACTTGTGTTTGAACTTCAGCAAATCAGTATTATTTTTTTTTTTTGTATTTTTTTTTATGCTTTTAAATTTTAGATATTTTAGTTCTTATTAACTTTACACCTGCTGTGAGGATTCTCAAAATCCCTCTGGCCACTGAGCAGGACTTGTATCTGTTATTCCCAAGATGAACTAATGGTGTATTGGGAGCAAAAGGAGGTCCTACACCATACTAATAAATTATTGTGGTCTAAAACCAGGCGTTTCAGCTTCATTGTCCAACCCTTATAGGTGTTATTATATAGACATTTATTAAATTATGAATAAGTACTAACAATATGGAATGTTGAAGTAGTAAAATGTTACTACAAATGTTTAAGAATAGATGGAGTCTGTAAAACATGTCAGAGCATTACTTGTAGTAGAGAAGCAATGAGCTACAAAAATCCTCTAACGGTTCAATAAAACATCACCATTTACCTGTTCTACTGTTTCGGGTAGAATATTTAGAGTTTAAAATGGAGAGATAGAAAGTGTTTCACCTGCGTAGCAATAGAGGGGTGTACTGTTTTAGTAAAAGATTTCCCAGGGTGTAGTGTAGATCCTTGAGGGACACCACCGTGAGACTGAGGTAGGAGCTATACTCAGGTACCAGCTCAACCTTATTTGTGTGTGTATGTGTGTTTTCTCAGGTGGCAGGGTTATGAAGGATTCGTGCCTGTGCACAGACTGAACACACACGGATGCAGGGACTGGGAATTCTTCACTTCCTCCGACGGATCTTACCTCATTTCTTCCAGCGCCAGGGCAGTGTACTCCAAAGTGCTGAAGCTGAAAACCTACTTCCAGCGTTGAGTCCAAACATCCACATCAGGACCAGCATCTTATTTATAGAACAGCGTATTTATATACAGATTTATATCAGGATATGCATCACATGTTTTTAAGTAACCTAAATTACACCTCTGTGTTTTAACTGATGTCGGTGTTTAAACCAATCACAGCTACTTTCTGCTTCCAGGAGCAAGAAAAACATTAACATATCCACTTTCTATACGGAATGAGAGGAAAAACAACACACTCACACACACACACACACACACACACACACACACACACACACACTGAGACACACACACACACACTGAGACACACACACACACACACACTGAGACACACACACACACACTGAGACACACACACACACACACACACAGACACACACACACACACACACAGACACACACACACACACACACACACACACACACACACACACACACACACACACACCAGGCCCGGGTGATGAGACAGGGTCAGAGGAATAGAGCAGTTGTTTTGCTCTGATCAGACTGCATGTGTTCAGGTGTATTGCACTATTCTGTGTAAACACTTCAGACTGGTGTGTGTCTGTGTTTGTGTGTATGAAATATTCACACCCACATGCATGTGACAGGTAAAGGCTTAGAGATCCGACTTTCTCTTCATGTGAGCATTAATTAAAGCTCTTCACATGGATCTGTATGGTTCTGTTCACGCTGCTGCTGCAACCTGATTGGATATCGGCCTAAATGAGCAAGTGCACAGGTGTTTCTATTACAGTTTTTGCCCGTTGCTTGAACACATTTTGCAAAACTTCGCTCATTGTGCCAAAACTCTAGACACAAGTAAACATGACACAACACTGGGAAATATACCGTTCATATCTGTGTTAAATTGAAACTCTACTATCAAAACCTAACATTCCTTTGTTGAAATGTAACTCTGTTGACTAAATGACACATACTCGCATCATATGCAAACACTTTCAGATCAGGGGAACACACTAGTCTACTTTATATAAAACACTGCAGGCTTTGATTTTCATTGTTTATTCAGAAGGCATAAAAAGCAAATAGGCCTACTCAATATACAAAAAACATAATACAGTAATAGAAAAAACACTATACTGTAAACACAAAAAATCATGACAATTGTGCATACGTGGGCTCATGGATCCCGCCGTCTGTTGGGGTCTGGCCACAGGACCTCATCGTCTTCTCCTGCTGGGCACCGGGGAAAATATCCCCTCGCATGTCGAAACCATCCATGGATTGCTGTCACCTGAATGTCGCCGCAGGCCTGTTCCATTGCCTGCAGGAGAGGCATGTTCTGTACAACTATATTATGGAGAGCATCTAGAAATGTGAGTATATGTTGGCTATTGTATGGACCTAGTTTTGCATGATGATGCAAAAACCCTCGAAGGCTTATGGCGGCACACAATGTGATATTTCCCCCGCGCTGCCCTGGGACGTGCACTTTGGCCAATTACATTACGACCCCGTCGTCTTGTTTTGCACAGGTCGAATCCAGCTTCATCAATGAAAATGAATTCATGAGGCTGTGCAGCTTCATCCATGGCCAAGATTCTCTGTAGAAAAAAAAAAAAGAGAACATATTACTGTACTACAGTGCTACACATACAGAACCCTCACCCCATCACACAGGTACCTGTGTAGCTCTCAGAATGGATCCATGTGGTACTGACATGGTACATATTCAGCTGCTACTGGATTTCACCAATACTGTATTGTAAATGTAAAGGACAGTTACACTTACCCGTACATATTCAGCTCGAAGTCCTTTGACCCAGTCACTGTTCCTTTTAAATGGGAATCTGTAGAGCTGCTTCATGGTGATGCTGTGTTTTCCCAAGATGCGTCTGATGGTGGTGATGCTCACATGGTTTATGTTGTTGAACACTTGCCTGTCTGCAGGTATTTTCTTCTTTTTTGTAGTTGGCTAATTGGTGTTCAGTTTTGCAAGTAAGTGCCTTCAGGTGTGTATTTGAGGTTGTAATTCTGCGATGTGTTTTGTATTTTGGATACATGTGTTTTCCAAATGGCACCTTGAGATTTCATTTTTGAACGAAGTGTCTGAAAATAGAGTGTAGTATGCAGGACCATGTGTGTTGCATGAAGGAGTAAGTGTGTTGCATAATTGCAACTAGAGTGTAAAGCAGCGCTTTTGTTTAAGGTATGGGTACATGTGTTTGAGGTATGGGTACATGTGTTTGAGGTATGGGTACATGTGTTTAAGGTATGGGTACATGTGTTTGAGGTATGGGTACATGTGTTTGAGGTATGGGTACATGTGTTTAAGGTATGGGTACATGTGTTTAGGGTATGGGTACATGTGTTTAAGGTATGGGTACATGTGTTTAAGGTATGGGTACATGTGTTTAAGGTATGGGTACATGTGTTTAAGGTATGGGTACATGTGTTTAAGGTATGGGTACATGTGTTTGAGGTATGGGTACATGTGTTTGAGGTATGGGTACATGTGTTTGAGGTATGGGCACATGTGTTTAAGGTATGGGTACATGTGTTTGAGGTATGGGTACATGTGTTTGAGGTATGGGCACATGTGTTTAAGGTATGGGTACATGTGTTTGAGGTATGGGCACATGTGTTTAAGGTATGGGTACATGTGTTTAAGGTATGGGTACATGTGTTTGAGGTATGGGTACATGTGTTTGAGGTATGGGTACATGTGTTTAAGGTATGGGTACATGTGTTTAAGGTATGGGTACATGTGTTTGAGGTACAGTATGGGTACATGTGTTTGAGGTATGGGTACATGTGTTTAAGGTATGGGTACATGTGTTTGAGGTATGGTTACATGTGTTTGAGGTATGGGTACATGTGTCTGAGGTATGGGTACATGTGTTTGAGGTATGGGTACATGTGTTTAAGGTATGGGTACATGTGTTTAAGGTATGGGTACATGTGTTTAAGGTATGGGTACATGTGTTTAAGGTATGGGTACATGTGTTTAAGGTATGGGTACATGTGTTTGAGGTACAGTATGGGTACATGTGTTTGAGGTATGGGTACATGTGTTTAAGGTATGGGTCCATGTGTTTGAGGTATGGGTACATGTGTTTAAGGTATGGGAACATGTGTTTAAGGTATGGGAACATGTGTTTAAGGTATGGGAACATGTGTTTAAGGTATGGGTACATGTGTTTGAGGTATGGGTACATGTGTTTGAGGTATGGGTACATGTGTTTGAGGTATGGGTACATGTGTTTAAGGTATGGGTACATGTGTTTAAGGTATGGGTACATGTGTTTGAGGTACAGTATGGGTACATGTGTTTGAGGTATGGGTACATGTGTTTAAGGTATGGGTACATGTGTTTGAGGTATGGGTACATGTGTTTGAGGTATGGGTACATGTGTTTAAGGTATGGGTACATGTGTTTGAGGTATGGGTACATGTGTTTGAGGTATGGGTACATGTGTTTAAGGTATGGGTACATGTGTTTGAGGTATGGGTACATGTGTTTGAGGTATGGGTACATGTGTTTGAGGTATGGTTACAAAAGCTTCAAGTTGTGTTACTTTAGTCTAAACATGGCTTTATAGTGTTCAAGCAACGGGCAAAAACTGTAAAGTGGCCAGTGGGTACATGTTCAAATTACTCGTTTAATAACTCGTTCTATTAAATACACTTGTTTATCTCGCTTACAGTTCACAACAGTTTACACAATCCATTTGTAATTCATTTGCACACAATTAAGCAGAAACGCATTATTATTGTTGTTGTTATTATTATTGTTGTTATTATTAATATTATTATTATTATTATTATTATTATTGTTGTTGTTGTTGTTATTATTATTGTTATTATTATTATTATTATTGTTATTGTTATTATTATTATTGTTATTATCATTATTATTATTTTATGCAGATGAGACTGGCAGCTATCAGCTCTGTAACCATGGAAACACCTTATGTTCGTCAAATACAAAATTTTTATGCTATTTTAATGGATTTTTTTTTAAATTATGTAGAAATATTTTGTAAATGTGGTCTGTGTTTATGACGTTTATATTATAAAGTTTTATCATTATTATCCTCACTGAGACAACGATGTGTGTGACTTTCACACACATAAAAATATTTCTATTTTTATTTTATGTACAGTATATTTCTATTTTAATTTCTATTTTTATCCTAGTTGAATTTAAATTTCTATCGTATTTCTTTTATTTCTTTATTTATATTTATTTCTTATAAGTTTTAATTCTCTTTTTAAGGTCACAGGCGGTCGTATAATCATTCCACTGCGTGTATGACTGTGTATGACTGTGTATGACTGTGTATGTGACAAAAAACATTTAAATTTGAATTTGATTTCATACGAGTCATGAATTAAAACTAATTTTAAATGATTTTCTGAACTCTGTCTCCCTCTAGCGGCTGCGGTTAAACTCAATCACATGTAGTTATAGTTTTAGGATAAAATTGGACATGTCTCACTTTAGACTGAGACATGAGACAAGTAAGAATGACAGAAAGTCTTAATTGAGAAGGACAAAGCAGTTAAATAAAATAAGTTTCTGCTTCTATAGTATGTTAATGTTCCCTGATGGTCATCTCCGCCAGCCAATCGCCTTCCTCGCTCTCCTCGGTGGTCCCGCCTCTTTGTAATTAGCCACGCCTACCTTCTAGCACTTGCGGCTGAGGCGCGGACAGAGCGGTGTGTGTGTGTGTGTGTGTGTGCAGTGTTAGCGCTTTCTCTCTCTCACACACACACACACACACACACAATGAGCGACACGGAGAAGAAGTTTACCGAGCGGGTGAGTCAATCTGACATTTAAATGGATTATTTTGTTTTTTTGTTGTTTACTATTTGCATGCTGGTGAACTTACATTAATAATCAGTTTTAATGCGACAAGATGGAAAATTTATCCATTTTATAGATTGTAGTCTTAATATTTAATTTATTGTGTGGGGAAAATATGTATATAGTTAATCATTTTTAATCTTTTTGCGGTTTAGTTTAGAATCTGCGCATGCGCGGCGGCTGCCCCTCGGTCCGTTTTGTTTGAGCGCATGCGCAGATCTGATTCCTCGATACATGATGAAAATGTACAACTAATAAGTAAATCAATTATTAATATTACTGAGTAATGTTCTAAACATAAATACGTGTTCAAAGCTTTAATTGTAATTTGTGTTAAAGATTAAATTTAAATTTTAAATTGAGTTTAAAGCAGCTCAGTGATCTGGGGTTAATATAATATAAATCAGACTGTTAGAGTGTTAGAGTCCTGAGTGTGTAGTTGTGGATTATAATTTAGGAAGTTAAATAATAGTCTAATGTTTTTTCAGGTAACTTAATTCATCAATACTACAAAACTCTCCACTTTCTACAGATGATGTTCCGTCAGCCGAGGCGTGTTCGTGTGTGAAGTTTGTGTCAGGAGTGTGTGTGTGTGTGTGAGAGGGTGAGTGGGTGTGTGTGTGTGTGAGAGGGTGAGTGGGTGTATGTGTGTGTGAGAGGGTGAGTGGGTGTGTGAGTGAGTGTGTGAGTGAGTGAGTGAGTGGGTGGGTGGGTGTGTGAGTGAGTGTGTGTGTGAGTGAGTGGGTGTGTGAGTGGGTGTGTAAGAGAGTGGGTGGGTGTGTAAGAGAGTGGGTGGGTGAGTGAGGGAGTGTGTGTGTGTGTGTTTGTGTAAGGGAGTGTGTGTATGTGCGTGCGTGGGTGCGTGAGTGAGGGAGTGGGTGGGTGTGTGAGTGAGTGTGTGAGTGAGTGAGTGTGTGAGAGGGTGAGTGGGTGTGTGAGTGAGTGGGTGTGTGAGTGGGTGTGTGAGTGAGTGGGTGTGTGAGTGGGTGTGTGAGTGAGTGGGTGTGTGAGTGAGTGTGTGAGTGAGTGGGTGTGTGAGAGAGTGAGTGAGTGGGTGTGTAAGAGAGTGGGTGGGTGTGTAAGAGAGTGGGTGGGTGTGTAAGAGAGTGGGTGGGTGAGTGAGGGAGTGTGTGTGTGTGTTTGTGTAAGGGAGTGTGTGTGTGTGGGTGCGTGAGTGAGGAAGTGTGTGTGTAAGTGTGTATGTGGTTAGACTAAAGGGCAGCGAACTTCACCTCCGAACCCGTCCCAGCTGGTGGAGTGTGTGTGTGTTTAACATGGCCGCTGTGTGATGGTTGTGATGTGATTCCTCACGCTTTTCTTCTTTTGTTAAGGAGAAGACGAGACGTCAGAAGATGAAGTCAGATGGCATTTAAAATGACTTTAAAAAAAAAAGAAACGAACAAAAAGCAGAGTTGCATGCTAATGCTAACGGCGATGCGCGAAGCTCCCGTTGCGGTGTGTAGCGTTTATGGGCGGAGGGACAGGATGAGGGGAAGAAGGAAGCAGTTGAAGGCAGAGACACAAATGAAGTGGAAGAAAGAAGAACAGCGGGGGTTGAAGTAATGAAGTTAACGTGAAGTTGTCCACGCTCAGTAAATATGATTGTACGTGTCTGTCTTTTGCGTGCATGCCTTTTGCGCGCACAAACACACACACACACACAGATTATCACCAGGCATGTGCCGATCATCTACACACACACACACACACACACACACACACACACCAATGTCCATTCTCCTTACACTTGAACTCAGAACCATCAAATCAGTGGCGTAAAGCCTCAATCAGTGTCTGTAGTGGGATCCGACCCGACACCTTCAGGGACACTGTGGCGTGAATAGGTATATATGAGGATTATTTTGTGTGTTTGCATTTATGGTGATAAACTGCTGCAGTTCCTTTATACTCCTACAGGAGGTGCTCTAAACTATTCACACGTTAGCAGGCAGCACAGCGCCCTATGGAGTGATATCCCGGACAATTTTCAAAAGGAATAGCAAATTATATTTGCAATTGTGTTTCCCATATGTGGACGCACAAAGTGAGCCATAATTTAAATGCAATTGCAAACTTTGCATTACTGTTTGCTGTTTCGCCTTCGTGAACGCACACTGACTGCCAAATTTCAAATGAAAAAGAATCCATTAGTATTTCCCATGTCTTACAAGTCATGAGCCTGTCATATTTAAACGCAATCACGAATCCATTTGCAATTGCATTTCCAACACGTTACACAGAAACCTGTCAGTCAGCATCAGGGGCGGGTCTATACTGTGGGGCGGGATTGTGTGTGGAGTGACGTCACTCGCAGTCGCCGACCAAGAGAGGGGGATTTGAGCAATGGAGGTGAACCGAGATTATCTCATTTGTTTATCAAGAAATAAACACACAAAAAAGATTTTTTTTTCATATTTTCTTACTCTAAAGTGGACAGAGAAGCTATTACAAATAAATATATATTTTTTAGATCTTCTCCTGTTACAGCCTGCTGGAGCTAAATCTGTCAGAAACGCTGCTTACCGGAGCTTTATAGCGATGGAGTCACTAAGGGACCGTCTAACAAGTGCAAGACCAAGACCCAAGCGTTTATTTACAGAAGAATACACGAGATTATAGAGGAATACTTCACAGGACATCAAACATATTACACTGTTAGGCTACAGTATGGATTATTTGTTTATTAATTTGTTTGTTTAATTGATTATTAATTATTTCAATGTACATTTTAAAATAAATGATTACACACAATTCTTGTGGCAATAAAACGGATAATTTGTTAAATGAGAGGGTGTTTTTTTATTACATAAAATAATAATTGTGAAGATATGTATGAAAATAAATGCACTTTAGTACAGTCTATTATGAGTTGCAAAAGTGACAATTAAATCAACAAAATGGAACTTTTTTGCTATAGAAATTTAGCATTTAGAAAATGTAAAACTAACTGTACTATAATGCACTCTATTCTCGCTAATAACTACAACCCTTCCCTTTGCAATTATCAGTTTGATATTAATTCAGTTAACTGATAAAGTGGATTATAGTACAACTGGTTTTACATGTGTAATCCACATAACGAAAAAGATATTGAACTTTATTTTTGTAATGTTATGCGCTAAAATGCCTCCAGGGATTGCCCCTCCCCCCTACATCACCTCTATCAAATATTATATTGGAACATAAATTAATAGGTTTATGATTTACAAATTGCACCAAACAAATTTGATTATAAAATAAGCAAAATAAAAAAAGACATGTTGTATTGGGGAAAATTATATAAATTATATCTTTTTTCATATATATGTATATTTTTATTATGCCTATTTATAATAAAAATTGCATTGTGTAATTTTTCATCATAAACTATATTTATTTAGTGTAAACATTTTTGTATTACATGACAAACAAGCAATTTCCCTCTGGGATTAATAAAGTTATTTGAATCTTGAATTTTTAATCAAACCCCGGCAAAATAAATGTTCCACAAAATAAACATTATATGAGAATTTGTATTACGTGTCTTAATTTTTCATGTATTAATTAGTCACGTGTCCAGGGTTAATTATAATAGTAATAATATATTTGATAATAATAATATGAATTTTTGATTATGATTTCCTAATATATTTGATAGACATTAGTGGGGGGTGCAATCCATGACAGGGGGCAATTTAGCGCATAACAACTTTACTCCTGTTCGCCTCCATTGCTCAAATTCCCCCCTCTTGGTCGGCGACTGCGAGTGACGTCACTCCACACACAATCCCGCCCAACAGTAAAGACCCGCCCCTGATGCTGATTGACAGGTTTCTGTGTAACGTGTTGGAAATGCAATTGCAAATGGATTAGCAATTGCGTTTGAATTTTGGCGGCTTGACTCGCAACGCAGAGAAAGTGAAAAAGCAAACGTGGTCATTGATTTTGCTATTTAAATATGGCAGGTTCATGACTTAAGACACAGGAAATACAAATGGACTTTTCTTTTTCATTTGAAATTTGGCAGTCAGTGTGCGTTCACGAAGGCGAAACAGCAAACAGTAATGCAAAGTTTGCAATTGCATTTAAATTATGGCACACTTTGTGCGTCCACATATGGGAAACGCAATTGCAAATGTAATTTGCAATTCCTTTTAAATATTGTCCGGGATATCACTCCATAGGGCGCTGTGTGGTGGGAGCTAATTGTTTACGAAGTTTGTTTGGAATTGTAATAAGACAGTATGAATGCAGATCAATCCCTGCTCTCCGTTATCACCCAGATGAGGATGGGTTCCCTGTTGAGTCTGGTTCCTCTCAAGGTTCCTTCCTATTACTATCTCAGGGAGTTTTTCCCTCAGCACCGTCACCCTCGGCTCGTTCATCAGGGACGATCTGATCATTCTAATTCACACACATCTCATACACACTTCAATAATTATTTTGATTGTGTAAAGCTGCTTTGTGACAATGACAATTGTTAAAAGCGCTATACAAATAAAATTTAATTAAAAAAGACCTAAAAATCCCTGTTAGACACTGGTGTCATCATTAACCAGCACGGAGACGCCCGGGTTAGACAGGACCGGGGGAGGAGTCAGGTTTAGAGACACAGATTGGACGTGTGTCTGAGTAATCCTAGAGGACGGGTAATAATCACTCAGGTCTGATCTTATACCTCGTGTACTTACACATGCCTTAGATAAACCTCAGGCACACTGACACCTTGTAGGTTTAGATGTACAGGTCTGACGTGGTGTGTGTGTGTGTGTGTGTGGTTTAGGAGTCGCACTCGGAGTCGAGGAGTGAGAGTCATCAAGGGTCACACAAATCAACCAGCCGATCCCCGGCGCGCTTGCCTGCACACTCCAAACACGATTCACGCTCCAAATCGCGATCACGCTCCAAGTCTGAGTAAGTTCTCACACACACACTGGATAGTGATAGAGAGATGAAGACTTGTTTAAGTGTAGATGATTCCCAGTCTGTTGTTACATTTTATGAAAGTTAATTTAAGAGTTTGTTATACTGACATCTAGTGGACAGATTGTGTGTAGGGAATAAACCCGAACATCACAGGCAGCACATTTAATATTGACAGAGCAAATAACACTTTATCATAGACAGGTGTGTGTGCGCGTGCTTAAAAATCCACTGTGCACAGGAATGTTTGTGCAAAGAGGGAGAGAGAAGGCCTTTGACAACACTCTAGTAGTTCAATAATAATAATAATAATAATCAGTTATTTGCTGCATTTACTTTACAGTAAAATGATTTTGTGACATATCTCAGTTAGGAAGCTGGGGTTAAAGTGCAGGGGTCAGAGTGCAGGGTCAGGCAGGATACAGCGCCCCTGGAGCAGATAGGAGCAAATTAAAGGCCTAACTTGGCGATGCTGGGACTCGATCCCACAACCCTCTGATCAGTAGCACACAGCCTTAACCGTTTGAGCCGCCACTGCCCCCTATTGGAGGAATTATTAAAGTAATTAATCACCTTATTGGGGGAAATTCCTTCAGTGTTTTAGTCGTCGTGCTCTTTCACATCACAGCATGCTGACTGGAGTCCTGAGACATCCATGTGGCCAACCCTGGGGTTCTACAAGAGTAACAGGATGTCAAAGCAGAACTTCCTGTTGGTGGAGACTGGACCTAATCGGGTCTACCTCTGGTTATTCTGGAGTTACCCTGTGTTTGCCCCTCAGCGGTTTGCCCCCTACCCCTCCTGCACTATTTGAGAGTGTAGATCAGAGCTAATCAAATTTTGTGTGTATCTGCCTGGTCCTTGACGTCTCTCTCTGTCTCTCTCCTCAGCTCTTGTTCACATCGCAGTTCCCGGAGACGCTACAGTCGCTCGCGCTCCCGACGACGCCACTCGCGCAGCCGCTCCTACAGCGGGTACTCACGGCGCCGAAGGAGCCCCTCCCACTCCCCCATGAGCAACCGCCGGAGACACGTAGGCAACCGGGTGAGACTGAGACAGTGAGACAGTGTTTGTGACGGGACCGGTCAGGCACTCCTCTGGCCCCTGGTGTTCACAGTTAGATTAATGTCCTGTTTGTGCTGTCCCGCAGGCGAACCCCGACCCCAACACCTGTTTAGGAGTGTTTGGGTTGAGTTTGTACACCACAGAGCGAGATCTGCGGGAAGTCTTCTCCAAGTACGGCCCGCTCGCGGACGTGTGTATCGTCTATGATCAGCAGTCGCGTCGCTCCCGAGGGTTCGCCTTCGTGTACTTCGAGAGCAAAGAGGACGCGCAGGAGGTGCACTTACTTTTAGTTCAAACACACAACCTTGCTGTGTACACCCTACACTACGTCACTAAGTGTTAACCTGAGTGTGTGTGTGTGTGAGCAGGCTAAAGAGAGAGCGAACGGTATGGAGCTGGACGGCCGCAGGATCCGAGTCGACTTCTCCATTACCAAGAGACCACACACACCCACACCGGGGATCTACATGGGCCGGCCCACATAGTGAGTGTGGAAGGGGCATCACCCGGGGCTCGTGTGTGTGAGGGGCGGGGTTAACCACGCCGTGTGTGTGTGTTACGGTGGAGGTGGAGGTCCCAGTCGACGTCGTGATTATTATGATCGAGGGTGTGATCGCTATGAAGACCGTGATTACTACAGCAGGTCATACAGGTGAGACTGAGCATGCTCAGAACAACACGCCACAGATTTACTCAGATTACTAATGTGTGTGTGTGGGTGTGTGTGACAGGAGAAGGTCTCCGTCTCCGTACTACAGTCGTGGTGGATATCGCTCACATTCACGCTCCCGCTCCTACTCCCCCCGTGAGTTTTATATCCCATAGTAATGCTGCATTAAATACATTATACATACTGCCCTCTAGTGGTTATATGTATGTAGTGTGTAATATGTTTTTGTTTTACTGCATGTGTGTGTGTTTGTGTATTTTATATATATATATATATATATATATAGTGTCTCCTGATGTTTTTTCTTTTTTTCGGGGGAATTTTCACCTTAAAATCTGCTGATATTTAAATGAATTATTTTGTAATATTTAGACAGTAATGATGAACACACTCCCGTCTGTTTGCCCCTCAGGTCACTACTGACCCCTGTCTGTGTCTGAAGCCATGATGATGAACACAGCTGTGCTGAGCCGTGTGTGTGTGTTCTCTATGTCTTGGATGCATTTTTGGTTATATCTATAAAGTTGTGTGTGTGTGTGTGTGTTCTATTAATGCTTTAGTTTTTTTCTCAATAAACCAGTTTTCATCACACCTGCATCTCCTCCTCACTCTATCCCCCCCCCCCATTTCCACAACTCCTCCCACAATCACACTGACACTGACACGCAACAGTAACTGAGGATTATAACCCTGTACTACTGTAAGAGCTGTTGTTAACGAGAATTAATCAACACCTTCGTGGGTCTGATGATCAAAATAACGGACAAATCCAGAGGTGTGTATCTGCATAACGCCGCCGTTACACTCGCTGTTCGATGATGTGTAACATGTAGCGCTCTTCAAACGTCATCGTGAAGCAGCAGCACAGAGATCCAGGTGTACGTTTATAAAGCGATGACATCATCCTGTACATCCGAACAGTAAGAACAAGGTGAGAGTGTTAGCACCGGGCTTTGGGTTGTAAGTGTGTGTGGCATGGTTCATAACCCGTGGCTCACTGTACCCTAGAAGTGTGCACTACTTAACCAGATTAAACCCTAGACCAATAAGTATCTGTTAAGTAAGTATTTTTTAACAAAGGAAATCATAAAGTGATGTCCTGAGTTTAATCTTTCAGGAAACAAAGTCTCCAAACCAGTCGAGGCATCTCTGAGATGAATGTAACATGTTCCTGCTCGTCCAGAACAGAATGAATTTCAGTTTCACAATCTCAGAACTCAGATTTCTGGTTATTCCTTCATTATGGTTTAAACCGAAGGAGGAGCACAAATACAAAGCAAAGGGACAAACTAAATATTTGCAGACCAAGCCCTGCTATTCGTTATAAGCCAAATGAGGATGGGTTCCCTGTTGAGTCTGTAGTATGAGGAAGAGGAGTGTTAGATAAACTCGCACACAGATTTATTATTATAGTTGAACACTAGCACAGTATCATCATTGTAACACTTGGATTTAATTAAACCACTAGTTACTTTGCTACAGGGTCGAGAATCAAAATACGGGTTTTTAAACTGCACTTCCGGTATTGCGCAATCAAGACAGGACAAGTAAAGACGCGACACAATAACTATGTATAAACCAAACCAACGTGTATTAAACCAACAAACAAACAAACAAACAAACAAGGTGCACCAAAACCAATATATACAAAATATATACAAATAGAAACAATGTGTATGGTGTATGCGGGTGTGTGAGTGCGTGTATGATTGTCCAGAGTTAATGATATTGCAGTGTGAGAAATGATGCACGGGAGAGATTGGCTCGGCCTCACCGGTATCGATGACAAATCCGGGAGCTCGAGCAACGGAACGAGAGGTGAATTGTAAGTGTCTATGAGGAATAATCCAACCGGGGAAAAGTACTCCTTTAGAATCATCAAACAAACTCTCTCTCAGAATAAACAGCGCGCTGGGTAAATCTCTCCGTGTTGAGCCACTTGCCGGTTCCGGCTTTATACCGGCACACGTGACCCGACGCCGCTTCCGGGTTCTCTCGCGCTGCGATCGCGCATGCTCGCGAGAGCTTACCCCGTGACCAACACTGTCAATGGGGACAAATAAAACCAGATCGGGCAATTTTACGAGCACAGGTGAGCAGCATTAGCTCCTTAATCCATTTCCCTGTTTGTTAAAATGCCCTTTTATGTGGCTGCGCTACATCATGATTTCCTGATTATCTTTCCTTAGGGCTGCTGTGGGACAGAACGTCATGTTAATATATTGATACTGACAAAATTAATTAAGAGTGGATTATTTAAATGAGATGTGGGACAGAGATTAGATTTTTATTAGATAAATAAATTATGTTCGTTAGATGTTTGCCTTTCACTGCCCTTCTACATGGAACGTGAAGGTTTGAAAACGGAAATGACCTCTTGTGATATGTGCACCTATCTGTCAAGTTTAAGTAGGCTTGAACTGTAGTCTGTAGTAACTGTAGTTACTGTAGTCATTTTTCAACATGTCTGAAGTTGATATGAACAAAAAATATTTGTTCCAGAAGGTGTATAACCCTGATAGGAGAAGACTGTTTGTGGCTTAGGGACCTCGTACAAATTCCAGTCAATCACAGTCAGTGCCTAAGGGATACCGGCAGGGAACACTAACACACTCTCTCTCTCTCCAGCAGCAAGTCATGTCACAGGAGCTCTTCCCCAGTTAAACCTCTTCTGTTTAGTTATATTCAGGTATAATACACCCTCTCGCTCCCATGTCTTATGCACCCTCTCATCCCTTCCAGATCCAGACTCCTTCTTCTCTACCACTGTCCTCTAAACCAAGGAAGACGTCTTGTCCTGCTCTTTGGCTATCTGATATATTGCGCTGTAACGCTGATAACGCCAAGGTCGCAGGTTCGATCCCCGTACGGGCCACCACTATGTAACACTCGGATTTAATTCAACCACTAGTTACTTTGCTACGGGGTCGAGAATCAACAAAAGACAACAAAAGAGAATAAAGAACTACAAAGAGAAGATGGAAGAAATCGCAGCTTGATTCAGATCTTGTCTCTTACCGGACTCTTCTTTCCAAATTCTTATGTGACGTGACTTCTGCCAAAACTGCCGTCTACATGGAAAAGCTAGAAGCCTTTGCACTTGATCCTGGCAAACTCCACAACATCTTCTCCTCACTACTCAATCCACCAGCTGCCCCATCATCTCTGACTGCTGATGACTTCACCACATTCTACAACATGGTAAATTGCAGCAATCCTCCAGTCATTTGCTCCTAACACAACCCCTACACCTAAACTTCAGGACCTTCTCTCTTCTTAGCAGAATTCTCCAGCCTGTCATCTGACAATGCTCCAGGCCATCTCACGAGACCTCCTTCCCTTCATCACAACCATCATCAACCATTCCATATCATCTGGTCATGTTTCTGCTGCTTTTAAGAAGGCAAGAGTTATTCCCATCCTTTTTAAGTTAAGCCTTTATTTGCCACATATACATTACAGCACAGTGAAATTCCTTCTTTGCATTTCATCCTCCTGGACCTGTCAGCTGCATTTGACACAGTGAACCACAAGAGTCTATTATCTATTCTTACTCATCTACCAGTCAGGACATTGTGTTCTCCCTGGACAACAATCAGATCACTTTTTCAGCCACTGCCTGCAATCAGGAAAATTCATCTGTCATTTACTCCACACATCGCCAATGATACACGCACTTGTTGATTTTTTACAACATCAGAAGAATCAGTCCATTTTTTTCTTCACAGGCTACTCAGGTACTTGTTCAGTCCCTTGTAATTTCAAGACTGGACTACTGCAACTCACTCCTGGAAGGCCTGTCTCTGCCCATGATTCGTCCTCTGCAGCTGATCAGAGGATGTCAGCGGCACGTCTAGTTTTCAACCTTCCCAAGTTCTCCCCTACTCAAGACATATGATTTTTCAATACTTGGACTCAACCCCCCTTCCCTTTCCCCAGTAAACCAGTGTAAGTATCTATTCAATGACGGAAACTCTGGGTAAGATGCGTAAATGAATAAGATCAACAATAATAATAATAAACTACAGTAATAATAATAATAATGTGCATAAGGAGCCAGTCTAACACAGTGTATACTGGTTAGAGCCGTGGTTCTCAAAGTGTGGGGCGCCCCACTAGTGGGGAATACATTGAATTCGGAGATGCGAATATTAAATTAACTTTACCGCGGACTAAGATCAAACCGGGTCAGTAGCGTACTGTATGTAGTGAGCATAATAACATCAATGGATACATTTATTACATGGACCACAAAAAAGCAGGTGATTCAGCATCATCAGCCGAATCAACCAAAAAGCCAGCCGAAAGGAAAACATGATGAAGCCTACTGTATGTTACGCTTGGATTCATGGTGGGGATGGTGGGGCAGAGGAGAGACACGTGTGTGTTTTGTGTTTTAAACCGCTGGCAGCAGACAGCATGAGACCCGACACTAGTAGGAAGACACTTAGAGACAACACACCCCAGCCACTCAACTTCTTTGAAAGAAAGTGATGAAGTAAGTCTGTTATAACAATTGCACGTGTTATTTGATCTTATTGGTTTAGAAATTTTGTTGATGAGTGGGGCATGAACTTTCGCACCCTTTTGTGGGGAATGACAGAAAATGTTTGTAAATATAAAAAAAATAAATAAAATAAAATAAAAATAAAACAAATTTAACCTGCACTTTACCTTTTAAACTGTAGTAACGCAGAGCCAACAGTTCTGTAACTTGTGCCTTTATTGATAACAACAGAAAGGCATAAAATAGGTACAACAAAAACAAATGACACACATGCTCTTTGCTTCCTGTGTTCAGCTGCTTGTCCTCCGCTCTTCTTGAACATAAATCCTTACAACAATAAACAACAACTGAACAATAAACCCACTTTACTACAAAAGGAATCTGAACTGCACGTGATTAAGACCAGAGGAAGGGAGGAGGAAAGGGGAGAAGGGGGCTGCTGTGTAGGACACACACACACACACACACACACAGTACTATTTTTGTAGTTTGATATTTGGTACTTGTTTATCAAAACAAAGCTTAGTAAAAAAAATTTGCTCCTCTTGAGGAACGCTCGCAAACCAGGTTACTCGCAATCTGAGGTTCCACTGTAATATATATACAGTCGTGGCCAAAAGTTTTGAGAATTTTATGAATATTGGAAATTGGAAAAGTTGCTGCTTAAATTTTTATAATAGCAATTTGCAAATACTCCAGAATGTTATGAAGAGTGATCAGATGAATTTCATAGTCCTTCTTTGCCATGAAAATTACCTTAATCCCAAAAAAACCTTTCCACTGCATTTCATTGCTGTCATTAAATCAAGCGCCAGGATCGTCTCCTAAAGAGGATTCCGCTGCGGGATCGGAGTGTGCAGAGCTCGCTCAGAAATGGCAGCAGGCAGGTGTGAGCACATCGGCATGCACAGTAAGGCGAAGACTTTTGGAAGATGGCCTGGTGTCAAGAAGGGCAGCAAAGAAGCCGCTTCTCTCCAAAAAAACATCAGAGACAGATTGAGTCCTGCAGAAAGTATGGTGAATGGACTGCTGAGGACTGGGGCAAAGTCATATTCTCAGATGAAGCCTCTTTCCGATTGTTTGGAGCATCTGGAAAAAGGCTTGTCCGGAGAAGAAAATGTGAGCGCTACCATCAGTCCTGTGTCATGCCAACAGTAAAGCATCCTGAGACCATTCATGTGTGGGGTTGCTTCTCATCCAAGGGAGGGGGCTCACTCACAATTTTGCCCAAAAACACAGCCATGAATAAAGAATGGTACTAAAACACCCTACAACAGCAACTTCTTCCAACAATCCAACAACAGTTTGGTGAAGAACAATGTATTTTCCAGCGTGATGGAGCACCGTGCAATAAGGCAAAAGTGATAACTAAGTGGCTCGGGGACCAAAACGTTGAAATTTTGGGTCCATGGCCTGGAAACTCCCCAGATCTTAATCCATTGAGAACTTGTGGTCAATCCTCAAGAGGCAGGCGGACAAACAAAAACCCACTAATTCTGACAAACTCCAAGAAGTGATTATAAAAGAATGGGTTGCTATCAGTCAGGATTTGGCCCATAAGTTGATTGAGAGCCCAGTCGAATTGCAGAGGTCCTGAAAAAGAAAAGCCCAACACTGCAAATACTGACTCTTTGCATAAATGTCATGTAATTGTCGATAAAAGCCTTTGAAACGTATGAAGTGCTTGTAATTATATTTCAGTACATCACAGAAACAACTGAAACAAAGATCTAAAAGCAGTTTAGCAGCAAACTTTGTGAAAACTAATATGTGTCATTCTCAAAACTTTTGGCCACGACTGATTTTATCTTTATTGTGATCAAATAAGGTCATGCATACAGAAGCGGCTGTGAACGTGAAACGAGTTTTTAAAAAGTGGCAGAACAGTTTCTTCCCATACCCGACCCATTCCCCAGATCTTACACCGCCCGCGGGGGAACTTGTGGGGAACACTAAAGGAGAGTGTGTTCCCCTGTGAAGATCCGCTGCCATTACGTCTGCAGCGACCTTTGATCCGGGTTGAGAATCTGCGTGAACGATATGAACACTGTCTACAGTGAGGCGGAGCACACACACTTACAACACTTACATTACACACACCATAGTAAATTACTACGCTAGTAGTGAGTGTGTGTATGTGTTACTTTCTATTAGGAGAAATAAACACACAAATGACAACGAGATAATATATTTCGCCTATTAATTTTAGTACTGTATATTTTAGCACATACTGCATTAAATTACGAGTATAATAAGTCCTACTCACGTGACAGACTTCATAAACATTAATGAAATATTGGCATATTAAACACATTATTTGATGCATTTATTTTGATCTTATCTCTCTGAACCTAAATAATAACAATGTGTTGATGCAATCATTTTCATGTACATCTATACATTTATATTTATATTGTTTATTTTGTAATAAAATTAGTTTTGTTATTTTTCAAAATCTTGTCATTTTTCATATATAAAGATGTTAAAACTGTGAATAACTTATTTATTTACAATATTTATTTACTGTAAACGTTTTTGTATTACATGATAAACTACTGCAGCATAAATGTGCCACAAAAAGAATTTTATATGACAATCTTTCATAAATGGTTTTGATGGCTGTCATATGGCTGGAGCTTATTATAGCAATGATGTCATATCTGATAAAGATGATAATAATAATAATAATAATAATAAGCATATACATTTGTGTTGTATTATAATACTTCAAGGTGACCATATGTGGGTGCGGGGGGCATTTAGTACTTAACACACCTGATTATCCTCACTGCACTGTCTGTGTACGACCCTGCTACGACTTCACTCAGTACTCGTGCTTGTTTATGGTCGGTGTGTGTGTGTATGTGTGTGTGTGTGCTGATCGACCGGCCCACCTGTTTATTACGTTAATAAACCTGCAGATGTCCCCAGTTTCTCAAACTCTGACACAGAGAGACAACACCCTGATCATGTGACCTAACAACCTGTAAGCTCTACATCTGTAGAAACGATCAACAACACAAAGGGTTAATGTTACTCCTGAGCCTTACTCTCAGACTTTTAATCTCATCTTCATGACTTCACCTATAATTAAATTAACAAACAAACAAACAAATATATATGAATAAATAAAGAAATATAAAATTCTTCATTCAACGTATTTAAAAGGATTTTATTGCAGGTTTATTCTTTTGGTCCATTTAAGAGGTAATCACATGAAATAAAAACAACCACACACACACACTATACACTGGGTATAACATTAACACTGGGTATCAGTTATACCCCGGTAAACCAGTCACAGGATCAGGAACGCCAAACCCCCTCCCCCCCCCCTCCCCTTGCCCACACACAGGTTAAGTGCATCAGCAATCTATGTGTTCTGGGTGCGTGTACGCTGTATGTGTGTGTGTGTTTCCATAGCGACGGATGAGGGCAGAGGGCAGCAGGGCAGCACAGGCGATGAGCAGCAGCTTCAGCACCACGCTCCAGGACAGCACGTCATCCAGAGACGTCAGATCAGACAGGACCACGCCCGTCTGTACACACACCAGGTTATACGGCATCAGACCTGCACACACACACACACACACACACACACACACCAGGTTATACGGCATCAGACCTGCGCACACACACACACACACACACACACACACCAGGTTATACGGCATCAGACCTGCACACACACACACACACACACACACACACACACATACACCAGGTTATACGGCATCAGACCTGCACACACACACACACACACCAGGTTATACGGCATCAGACCTGCGCACGCACACACACACACACACACACACACACACACACACACACACACACACATGAATTAGGGTGTGTGAGGTACCGATGAGAACGGAGAGTGAGAAGTGTGAGAGCGGGATGTTGAAGATCGGAGAACTCATGTTGAAGAACCAGTTTGGACTCATGGGGAACAAACGCAGGAACAACAGGAAGAAGAACAAACTGCTGCGGTTCTCCTCCACCTACACACACACACACACACACACACAAACACACACACGGTAAGTCTAAAAAAAATGAGCTATTTAAAATTTCCAAAGCACTGAGGGGTAGCTCAGTGGTTAAGGCATTGGACTACGGTCTGGAAGATCCCAGGTTCAAACCCCACAACCACCAAATTGCCACTGTCGGCCCTAAATCCTCATCTGCTCAGATGTGTAATGAGATAAAAATGTAAGTCGCTCTGGATAAGAGTGTTTGCCAAATGATGTAATGTAGATGTAGTTGATGTTTAGTAGATTTGCACGCTGCCTGGCTATGAGAGAGTGTGAAAGGGTTGGTCCGTCACACTGCGCTCTCAGTTCAGGTATTTTTCCCACCCACACCTGGAACCAGGTTCTGTATATTTTAGCATTGCAGTGTTAAACTGAGACAACAGATACATGTGACTGTATTTATTCCAGTTGGTGCGGCTGACATTTAAATATTCACCCCCCAGAAGCAATCAAATAGTGCCTAGGTTACCCACCGGCCAAACCACCCACATGCTCTCCAGCAGGGCAGCAGCTCGAGCTATTATTTAAAACTGTTTTTATTTTGTAATTCAAGTTTTAATTGTTTTCATTTGGTACATGACAACAAATCAATACTGCTTGCAAGGCCAGAATATTACAGTGACTGAAGTTAACAGAAGTAGATGTACAGATAAATAAAGAGAGAAAAATTACAATGGCAATAATAACAATGAAAAGCCATAATTATTGTGTTACATGAAAAGACAGCGTCACAAAAATCTTCCCAAACTGGAATACCCACAGGGGCCCCTGCTTTGTTCTTATTATGTAGTTTGCAAAGCAAATGTTCGTACGAAGCTGTCCTGGTCATTATGTTGACCCATTCTTTTAACTCTGGGGTTTTGGGAGTTTTCCAGTGCTTCAAAATGACTCTAGCCGTCACAGAGACCCCCACAATAATCACTGCAAACTCTTCCTTTGTAGTAATTGGCATCTGCTCCCTGTCTCCTAATAGACACAACCTTGGTAATAATGGTATTGTTGTTCCAAGCCCTTTGCTCAAGATATTTAAAGTTTGGTGCCATAAAGGCTGAATAATTGAACAATCCCAGATACAATGAATAAAAGTACCTCTATCTTTTTGACATTTCCAACAAACATCATTATTTGTCAAACCCATTCTGTTAAGTCTAAGAGGTGTCAAATAAAACCTATGTAAGATTTTGTACTGTGTAAATTGTCCTCTAGCTTCTCTTACATATTTGCCAGTGTTTGACACAATTCTTTTCCACTCTTCAAGCCCAAATTCAGTCCCAAGTTCCTTTTCCCATATCGTCTTTAAATTGATGCAGTCATTGCTGAGCACCTGGTTGGTCATCCTGTAAAATACGGAGGCTTTTTGTTGGGGAAATTCCAAGATATTGTTTCTGTCCGTGTGCTGAATTTTTGTGGAAAAACACTATTCCTAATTTGAAGATATTTTCAGTAGTTATCTTTTCCCTTTAAATTATATTTCTGTACAAGATTATTATAAGACATAATTACACCCTGTTCAAACAAGTCTATAACAGTACACAAACCATTCATGTGCCATTTCTTTCAATATATGAGTGATTTCCCAATACAAATAGCAGAAGAGAAGAGTATGGTTGTTTACATTGTGATAATTTATGCATCTTGTGAATCTTCGCCCAGACCTCTCTCGAGTGCTTCATGATAGGATTTATGGTTATTTCTATACACTGAGACAGGTGCTCGATAGGACTATATGGCCGTGACGAGGCTTTTTCAATAATAACCCAGTCTAATTGAGTATTATTATTCCAATGCTTGGCCAATTTTGCCATTTTAAAAGATATCTGATAGAGCCAAGGGTCTGGTAATCCCAACCCTCCTTTATCACGGGTTGCACATAGTTTGCTAAACTTTATCCTAGGCCTTCTCCCGTTCCAAAGGAAATGTTTAACCATCATATCATATTGGTTAAAAATCAGCTCTGGTATTGTAAGTGGGAGCATCATCAGCACATAATTAATTTGCAGCGAAACCACCATCTTAATTATATTTACTTTTCCCCATAAAGTTAGCTGAATTTTCCCCCATTTATCCAAGTTATTTTTAATGTTTTGTAAAAGTGGTGCTAAATTTAGCGTAGGAATCTCTTCTAACTCCCTGCATATTTTAATACCCAGATATTTAATTCCTCTTGGGATCCATCTAAAGCCAAATTTAGTTACCATATTTCGGATATAGGCGTAGCTTCCGACTTTGTCCAATTAATTTTATATCCAGACACTTTGGAGTAGGATTGGACAGTTTCCATTAAGTGAGGTAAGGACTTATCTGGGTCTTTGACCATGGCCAAAATGTCATCAGCATATACAAATAATTTGTGCTCTTTGTCACCTCCCTGTACGCCTGAAATATTTGCATTAGCCCTAACAGCTATGGCCAATGGTTCTAGTGTGATATTGAACAACAGTGGCGATAGCGGGCACCCCTGTCTTGTCCCCCTGGTGAGTTCGAAAGATGGAGAAACTTTACCATTGGTTATCACACATGCCTTAGGTGTCTTATATAATGTTTGAACCCACTTTATGAAACCAGGCCCGAACCCAAAATTTGATAAAGTCGTGAACAAAACTTCCCAGTGAACCCGATCGAACGCCTTCTCTGAGTCCAGTGAGACGGCAACAATTGGGTCAGTTTTTTCTCTATTTAACCAAATTAGATGTAGTAACCTTCTCATGTCATGTAATGAACTGTTTATCATAAATCCAACTTGATCAGGGTTTATAATGTTGGATAAAACCTTTTCTAACCGTAACGCAAGAATTTTGCTAAGGATCTTGCAGTCTACATTAATCAAACTTATTGGCCGAAAATTTGAGGGTTCCGTTGGTTCCCTATCTTTCTTAGGAATCACCGATATTAGAGCGTCATTAAAAGAAGAGGGAAGAGATTCACTAGTATATGCCTCATTATATACTTCTGTTAAAGTGGGTGCAAGTAAATCTATATACTGTTTATAATATTCAACCGGGAGCCCATCTAACCCTGCTGACTTTCCATTCCTCATGAAAATCAAGATGGCGCCGGTGAGGTCGGCTGCCGTCACGACTGCTCCGACCACCTTTTCTTTGTTTTTGTTCTTTAAGTTAGTTTACAGCGTTTTAAAACCGGCAAAATTACCACCATGGGGTACATTAGTTATGATAGAGACACTCTTGTTTCTATTGGTATACAATGTACTCACAATTCGATGTTTTTAACTCCGGATCCGAGCTGGCCGAGTGAGATCCTGAGGGACAACAAAGGACGCGACGCGAAGCGGCGGCCCCGAGGGAAACGAGCCGGCGTCAGGAACAGGCTGAGAGCCCGTGCACACCGCACACCTCTGCCTAGCATCCTGCTCGCCAATGTCCAGTCACTGGAGAACAAGCTCGATGACCTCAGGGCCAGGATAAAGTTCCAGAGAGACATTCGGGACTGCAACCTCCTCTGCTTCACCGAGACATGGCTGAACCCAGCGGTGCCGGACCACGCCATCCAGCCGGCCGAGTTCTTCTCGGTTCACCGCATGGACAGGACGCGGGACTCGGGGAAGTCAAGGGGAGGCGGCGTGTGTTTAATGGTGAACAGCAGCTGGTGCAACAGCGCGAGTGTTGTTCCTCTTACACGCTCCTGCACACCAAACCTGGAACTACTGTCCATCATGTGTCGTCCTTTTTACCTTTCTCGGGAGTTTACATCGGTCATAATCAGCGCCGTTTATATTCCACCACAAGCGGACACGGACACTGCCTTATGCGAGCTGCATGAGGCACTCACACAACAACAAACACAACACCGGGACGCTGCGCTTTATGTGGCGGGGGACTTTAATAGTGCCAACCACAAACGCGCAGCGCCGAACTTTTATCAGCACATCACCTGCCCCACCAGGGGCGAAAGGACACTGGACCACTGTTACACTACAGTCAAGGACGGCTACAAGGCACAATCTTGTCCACCGTTTGGTAAGTCCCACTGTTACACTACAGTCAAGGACGGCTACAAGGCACAATCTTGTCCACCGTTTGGTAAATCCGACCACGCCGCCATCTTCCTCATGCCAAAATACAAACAAAGGCTGAAACAGGAAGTTCCGGTTCAGAGGGAGGTCGCGCGCTGGACGGACCAATCGGTGGCCGCGTTACAGGACGCACTCGATGACGTAGACTGGGACATGTTCAGAAACAGCTCCGACGATTACGTCAGCGTGTTTACGGAAGCGGTTGTGGGATTCATCGGGAAACTAGCGGACGATACCGTAGAAAAAAAGACTATTAAAACGTTTCCCAACCAGAAGCCGTGGGTGGATAAAACCATCCGCGACGCTCTGAAATCTCGCACCGCTGCCTACAACACGGGACTCGCGTCGGGGGACATGGAACCATACAAGGCTGCGTCATACAGCGTCCGGAAGGCGGTGAAAGAGGCGAAGCAGCGCTACGGGAGGAAACTAGAGTCACAACTCCAACAGAGTGACTCTAGGAGCCTGTGGCAGGGATTAAGGTCAATAATGGATTATAAAGCACCAACATCCGGTATGATAAACGCAGACGTGTCTCTGGCAGACGAGCTGAACACTTTCTATGCTCGCTTCGAGGCTGCAGCTAAAGACGCTAGCAATGCTAATGCTAGCGGCGCTAACGGCTGCAGACAGGAAGTCACTGCCAGCACCGGAAGCGCGTTCATCATCACCGAGCATGACGTGAGGAGAGCCTTCAAGAGAGTGAACACCAGGAAAGCAGCAGGACCAGACTGCATCTCAGGCCGCATTCTCAGAGCCTGCGCAGACCAGCTAGCACCTGTGTTCACTGAGATATTCAACATCTCTTTATCTCAGTCGGTGATCCCCACATGCTTCAAAGAATCCATCATTGTTCCTATCCCAAAGAAACCTCATCCTGCTTCCCTCAATGACTATCGCCCTGTAGCCCTCACCTCAGTAGTGATGAAGTGCTTTGAACGCCTGGTCAGAGACTTCATCATCTCTTCACTACCAGACACACTCGACCCACTACAGTTCGCTTATCGTCCAAACCGTTCCACGGACGATGCAATCTCTCATCTCCTCCATACATCTCTCACTCACCTGGACACTTGGAGGGGGAATTATGTGAAAATGCTCTTCATCGACTACAGTTCTGCATTTAATACCATAATTCCCTCCACACTTACCAATAAGCTGGAGCACCTGGGACTCAGCTCATCAATGTGTCAGTGGATCTCCAATTTTCTGACTGGCAGACCACAGGCAGTAAGGATGGGCGGACATGTCTCAGCCTCCCTCACTCTCAGCACTGGAGCCCCCCAGGGTTGTGTTCTGAGCCCCCTGCTGTACTCTCTGTACACCCACGACTGCGTGGCCACTACCAGCTCCACCACCATCATCAAGTTTGCTGACGACACTGTTGTGGTGGGCCTGATCACGAACAACGATGAGACGGCCTACCTGGAGGAGGTTGGAAATCTGGAGAACTGGTGCCAGAGAAACAATCTCCTCCTGACCGTCAGTAAGACAAAGTAGCTGATAGTGGACTTCAGTACAAAGCAGGTGAGGAACTACCAGACCCCCGTCATCAACAGGAGCCCAGTGGAGAGAGTGGACCGCTTCAGATACCTCGGTGTTCACATCACGCAGGACCTGGCATGGTCCTGTCACATCAACACCGTGGTAAAAAAGGCCCGGCAGCGTCTCTACCACCTCAGACGCTTGAGAGACTTTAGACTGCCCTCCAAGGTGCTCAGGAATTTCTACTCCTGCACCATAGAGAGCATCCTGACGGGAAATATCACGACCTGGTTCGGGAACAGCACCATGCAGGACAGACGAGCTCTACAGAGGGTGGTGCGATCAGCTGAGCGCATCATCCGCATCGAGCTCCCTGACCTGCACTCGATCTACAGCAAGCGGTGCTTGACCAAGGCCAGGAAGATCGTGAAGGACCTCAGCCACCCCAATAACGGACTGTTTACTCTGTTGCGGTCTGGGAAGCGATTCCGCTCCTTGAAGGCCAACACAGAGAGACTAAGGAGGAGCTTCTTCCCGCAGGCGATAAGGTCTCTCAACCACAACCACGAACTAACACAATCTTTTCATAATTGATCAAATCTATCAATCTTTTTACATCCATGGACACTATGGACAATTACACGCTCACCTTCCTTCATATCTACACTACATTTTGTACATCTACATCCTGGACCATTGCACAAAGACACTTTAATAACTTTGCACACCTACCTTCACAACTACACTACATGTTTACGTTTACATCCTGGACCAGTGCACAAAGACACTTTAATAACCTCTGCACAAAGACACTTTCTTCTATGCATATTTGCACACCCAGTACAGTATATTTCATTTTGTACAGTATATTTCTATTTTTATGCACATCATATTTCTATGTACAGTATATTTCTATTTTTATGCATATCATATTTCTATTTTTATTTTTAGTTCCATTTTTTTTCTAGCACATTTCTATTTTTATTTTTAGTTCTATTTTTTCCTAGTTTAATTTAATTTTTTTATTTAATTTCTATCGTATTCTTTTATTTATATTTATTTCTTATTTGTAAACTTTAATTCTCTTTTAGGGTCAATAGCAGTCGTATAATACATTTCACTACATTTCGTACTGTGTATGTTTGTGTATGTGACAAATAAAATTTTAATTTGAATTTGATTTGATAGATACAGCTTTTCTGACTTCAAGTTCTGTTATCGGGCCCTCTAACATATTCACCTCCTCTGGGGACAATTTAGGCATTTTGAGTTTGGAGAAAAAACTGTTAAATTCTTCTTGTTTAGGACTAATATCAGCTGTGTATAAATCTTTGTAAAACTTCTGTAAAACATAATTTATTTTCTTAGCTGATGTTACTACTCCGTTTCCTTTCTTAATAGCTGATATCAAATTACATGTATTTTTTTTGCTTCAGCTGTCTAGCAAGCAGTTTCCCAGTTTTCTCCCCTTCCTTATAGAAAGTCGTTCCCAATCTGAATAGAGCATATTCCACCTATTTATTATAAATCTCCTGAAGTTCAAATTTGAGTTTACAAATATCTTGATATAGTTGATTTGAGAAACATTGGGATAATTGTTTTTCATAATTCTTAATTTTGTTGTCTAATTCCTGTATTCTGACCCGATCCTCCCTTTTCCTTTTAAAAGCAAAACCAATTATCTTCCCTCTCACGTAAGCCTTAGATGCCCCCCATTCAGTTGCCCTTCTATCAGTACTACCTGTATTAATTTCGAAGAAGGACTTTAAATCTTCTTTTAACGACAAACTAAAGGCCTTGTGTGACAGCAGTGAGGTGTTTAATCTCCATCTGCCTTTTCGCTCTTTCTCACAGTCAGTGTTGCCAACTCGTCAGTAAGGAAAGTAGCTATTGGCTGTCGTAGAAGTCGCTAGAAGTCGCTAGATGATTGCGTCATCACGTAATTTGCATAATGCACGCTGCACAGTGTGAAAAAGCAGCTTTACATGCTTCTCCAACGTGATCACATGCCAGCATAGAACAGTGTTCAGCGATAACTAATGCCATGGTGGCTTCAGCTTTTTTTGAAGAGTCTTTTTTTTTTTTCCATAAATGGCAGTTTGTTTTGTGTGAAACTATTGTAAGACTTTGCCTTTTGTGTATGTTTCTGAGTTGACAAAAAAGTGAGTGTTTCTGAGTGTTTTTTATATATTGCAAAGTTTGGCATAAAAATCAGTTTTGCAATACAGGCAGTATGCCCGTGTATTATCTCCAATAAAAGGCTTCAACCATCCGTTGAATTTAGGATTTGATTCCCACTCCTTTCTGAATTTCTGCGAGTATAGTTTTGACTGAGACATGATGAACTAGCGAGCTATATGTTTACGCTAAAGTCACAGAGAAGCACACACACAGTGGGTGAGGTAAGTAATGAGGCTGTTTGAGTCAAATGCAGCGATTTATTCTTGTGCAGCAATTTATTTTAGACAAAGAACATTTTTTAATATGCATTGGAACAGGATATTTTTAATTTACATCCCGCTTACAAAGCCAGGGCGGGATCACTTAACGGCGGATTCGCGCATGGGCAATTCATTTGCAGTCGAAACTCGTAGAAGTGAGCATCTCCTGCTGTAACTGCAGCTGGGGGTGGGGGGGGGACTCCTGCGAGAGGACAGGCCTGTCTGTGAGTGCTTTGGGACGGGGGAGGGGCCGGCGGCGGTAGCTGCTGTGGCAAGTTGAGAAGAGTCAGTACAGACACATCAGAGTCTCCAAAAGTCTCCAGTAACACAAGAAAAAGTAACCAGATTTGTTGCTAGTCGCTTTTTTAAAAAACTGTCGCTAGAGGGATTTGAAAAGTCGCTAAATATAGCGACAAAGTCGCTAAGTTGGCAACACTGCTCACAGTTAATATCAATGCCTAATTTCACGGCAGCGTGATCTGATAAAGCAATAGCATTTATGTTACAGTGTGTTACATGCTTTGTCATGGTGTTTGAGATCAAAAACATATCAATTCTGGAGTGGGATTTATGACAATGAGAATAAAAGGTGTATTCCCTCTTACGTGGGTTCACAAGACGCCAAATATCCACTAAGTTCAAGTTCAAGTCGGCTTTATTGTCACTTCAACCATATACAGTTAGTACACAGTGAAACAAAACAACGTTCCTCCAGTGCTACATGTAACATAAACTTACAACATAAATTAACAGAGAAGCTAAACTAGCTAACTAAGAGGCCTAGTTAGCTGGCTAGCAGAGACAAGACAGAGAGACCTAACATAGATTACAACATAAATTAACAAAAACCAACTAAAGACTAACTAACTAAAAGACTAAAAGACTATATACAGGTTTTACAGACAACAGACAACATAAAGTGCACGTGCAAATGTGCAAACGAGCAACAACAAAGTGACAGTGCGACAACGACGACATATCAGAACATAAAATATGGTGTTGAGGTAGTAAAACATAGCAGCAAGAATTGAGATTTGTGCAAAAAGTAATGAATATTGTGCAGAAGAGATAAACAGTGAGGCATTTACAGATGTGTGTACGATAGTTTGGTGGTGTAGGTCAGTGTGTCTGCGCTTGTGTTGATTAGTCAGTCCAGTCTCAATGTTTTGATGTAGTGATGTAGTTGAGTTAAGCTGAGTGATAATGTTTGTGTGTGTGTGTGTGTGTGTGTGTGTTTATCAGTTCAGTCCCTTTTTGTTGAGGAGACGGATGGCTTGTGGAAAAAAGCTGTTGCACAGTCTGGATGTGTGCTTCGGTACCTTTTTCCAGATGGCAGGAGTGTGAAGTGTGTGTGAGAGGGGTGTGTCCGATCAGCCACAATGCTGGTGGCTTTGCGGATGCAGCGTGTGGTGTGGATGTCTTCAATGGAGGGAAGAGAGACCCCGATGATCTTCTCCGCTGTCCTTACTATCCGCTGTAGGGTTTTGCGGTCCGAAATGGCACAATTCCCAAACCAGACAGTGATGCAGCCGCTCAGGATGCTCTCGATAGTCCCTCTATAGAAGGTGATCAGGATCGGTGGTGGAAGCTGGGCCTTTCTCAGTCTTCTCAGAAAGAAGAGACGCTGTTGGGCTTTCTTGTGTAGGGAGCTGGTGTTGAGGGACCAGTTGAGGTCCTTCTCCAGGTGGACACCCAGGAATTTGGTGTTTTTCGACAATCTCCACAGAGGAGCCGTTGATGCTCAGCAGAGTATGGTCGCCTCGTGTCCTCCTGAAGTCAACAACCATCTCTTTTGTCTTGTCAACATTCAGAGACAGGTTGTTGTTGTTCCAGTCCGTTAGCCTCTGCACTTACTCTCTGTACGTTGACTCGTCGTTCTTGCTAATGAGACCCACCACGGTCGTGTCATCAGCGAACTTAATGATGTGATTTGAACTGTGTGTTGCTACACAGTCGTGAGTCAGCAGTGTGAACAGCAGGGGACTGAGCACACAGCCTTGTGGGGCCCCAGTGCTCAGTGTGGTGGTGCTGGAGGTGCAGTTCCCGATCCGTACTGACTGAGGCCTTCTGGTCAGAAAGTCTAGGATCCAGTTGCAGAGGGAGGTGTTCAGGCCCAACAGGCTCAGCTTCCTGATCAGTTGTTGGGGGATGATAGTGTTGAATGCTGAGCTGAAGTCTATGTACAGCATTTGAACGTATGCGTCCTTCTTGTCCAAGTGTGTGAGGG